>NC_056733.1:1134766410-1134823301 GCF_019279795.1 Protopterus annectens | reverse complement strand
GGGTAACTTGGAGACTGGGCTAGGCTCATCTTTAGTAGTCTGGAACTCATGCTTCACAGCTACATATGAACTTATAAAAGGGATCGGGTGACTGGACATAACAGAACACACTGAATTTTTTTGAGTTTTCTTTTGAAATATCTTCATCCAACTTCCATAACTAACACATTTGTGTTTAAGTATATCCCCATGAAAGTCAGATATACATCTCTAAGAATTAACACACAATTTGAAAATCATGCATGTAGAAAAGAAAAGCATAGAAATTGGTTCAGTGTTATACTAGTTTATCCTACAGTTATAAAAAAGCATATGCTATTTCTTTTCTATAATTTTCCATTACTATACTATGCAGTAGTTTTTCAGACTTACTTTTCAGTGACATGCCTTAAGGAATCCAAATTAAAAAAAATCAATTTTCAAAACAACGACGTTGTCAGAAAATATTTTGATTTCTGCAACATTTGCATGGTGTAACTCAAATGTTTATTGTTGACCTTGTCCAAAACTGAAAGTTTGCCAAATATTACTTCATAAACTTACCCCATCCTTTTGGCTGTGTTTCTCCACTTCCTTCTGGGGACCAGAAGATGGCGCCAAACTCCCAAATGTTAAACTTTAAAGACTTTCTGAAACAGAAGTCGAATGAATATTCTGTTAATAGCACTCAATGGTAATAATGTGATTAGTGTTTACAGCACTGACTCTAACCCCTGTAAATATGGGCCAGGCAGGAAATTAATCTCATAAATACTGTCAGATTTTTTTCTTCCTTCATATGCCTAAAAACAAAGGATCTTTCGTTGTATCTAAACTAGGTGTTTTCCAACATATTCATGAATATCACAATATCTAATATTTTCAGGCTTGACAAAGCTCTCCTCAAGTTCTTCATAACCCTTCCAGTTGCAGGTCACTCTCTACATATTGTTCAATAGGCTCATAGGTTCATAGGTTGGTACTAGCCTATTGGGCTTAGGGCCTATACAAGCCTAGCCATAACAATTCCCTGGCTATTTCTTCCCACAGTATTTACTTCACTGCAGATATTTGTCATTTGTTTTAATCAACTTTTGAGCAGCACTTGTTTACTATAATGTATATACATAGTTTTTTTTTCTATTCAATTATTCTGACCTACTCTGTTATTGCTTACGTTTCTCTACTTTCTGTTTGTCAAATGTTTTGTATTTCACCTGGGTTGAGCCTGAAACTGGTCGTTATTCAATAGTGCACTACCCCAGTACACACACACACACACACATATATATATATATATATATATATATATATATATATATATATATATATATATATATATATATATATATATATATATACATATATATATATATCTATATACATATATATATATATATATATATATATATATATATATATATATATATAAGTATTAATTCCTGTTCTGTTTGTACTTTATTAATGGATGGATTCTCATTTTATGCCTATGTCCCTCACGTATCTGTTGTTCCAGTCTATCTATTAGCTATTCTTTATTACCATCTGCTGTTTCTTCTCCTTACTCATATCCCGGTCATCTTTACTCATCGCCACAATGGCTTAATCATTCCAAACTTCTATGTTTTTGGTCGTGAAATATTTTTTTCATCAATTATTTATCCTGTAATTGTGTCAGAGTTTGACATCCTCTTGCATGACCCAGTATTGCCACTATTCCCGCATCTAAATCGTTTATACCTCTTTACCTATCAGCTTTTCAATCACAAAAGTATTTCACTGTCATTTTTAGCCCAAGTACATTTTTTTAAATACATCTCCAAACTCTGTGCACACTGTGCTTTTTGTTGTTATTTTTTGCAGTTTTCAACTATATGACCAAACTGCTGATGTATCTTGAATTCATTGTGAACCAAAGCATTTAGCACTGCTTTATCTGCAACATCATATAGGCTGAGCTGCACAGAACGTTATATAATTGCCGTACACCATACATGAACTGCATGTTGCACAAACAGTGAATTTCATTACTTATAGAACAAAGTTTAACACAGAAGTCATGATATTCTTTTTCTAGGTTCACCTCTTCTAGTGTATACCTGCCAGTATTCAGAGGACACTACCTTTTCTGCATCTAAGTATGGACCCTTAATCCTTTCATTAGAATGTAATAGTGTAAGATTTCTAGTCAAAGGTTTGTAAGAAAAAACAGTATTTTTTAATTTTATTATGGACCAGGTTAGTCCCTCTAAGCAAAAATCAAGATATATTTATACTACTAGGGGAACTTTGGTTCAGGCCATTAGGGGACTTCCACTATTCTTTAAAATAGGTGCTGTGGGTTCTTTTACATCCCCCTGAGCTACCATCAACTCATGCAGGTGGGACCTTGCTTTAACATCTCATGACATACCCAGAACTGTAGGGCTAATAACAGAGTACATATTTTGCATATACAGAATTCAAAAAACATCAATTTCTCATACAACATGGAATATATTATACACAGAATAATATATGATGTAATATTAACAAACAAATGTATACTCATCCTGTGAGGAACAGAGAAGTACAATTAGAGAGACAGAGAGAAAAACAAAGACAGACAGATGAAGAGAAAGACAGACAGAGAGAGATGACTGTGAGACAAATCTACTGTGATTCCCACCAAGAAATAATGTACTTCTTCAAAAGATGGAGTAACATGACTATTGGAAGATCACTGTTGCTGGGAGTGAGGTAAATGTGGGTCATGCACTGTTACTACAGCAGACAGATAATAATAACAGATTATAATTTGGATTCCTGGATGAATGGAAGAACACGAGTCAATTATTATAGGAGCATTATAACATAAAAAACACCAAACACTGATAATCCAAAAGCCACAGGCCACTTTATTAAACAGTGAACAGTTAAGCACGTTCATCTCTGATTTGTTAAGACTTCGTCTTTTTTTGTTGTTGTTCTGGTGAACTAATAAAAAATGAAAGTGCTTAACTGTTAACTGCTTGATAAAGTGGTCTGTGGCTTTTTTGGATTTTTTTGTGTTTGGTGGTTTTTAGTCATTTTTCACCAGTTAGCTGCATTGTGTTTTCTTTTTTTTACATTATAATAATGTTTTCAAGGTTTATAGGTAGAGATATGGTGAGATTCAAAAGCTTGATTGCTTTTATCCTTTCATGGCAATTTATTCCCATATGTGTATCAAAGTTAATTCTGAAGATACAAGTTAAGGCTTTCTGTTTTGCTACAATGAAGTATTTAATTCACAGGTATAGCAGATGTGATGTACTGGACATGTCCTACTTTTCCTTATGATTAATAATTATGCTCAGCATAATATTACACATTCTGGCATATACATACTTGGCACAGAGATTTGGCAAGATCTGGGCCTTGAACTACTGGAAAACAAGACAGGATCTACTCACTGGAACTCTATAGCACAGAAAGGAAAGTTCTGGAATCTTTTAGAATAGCTTTTGATTTTCATCTCTCTAATCTTCCAGGTTATGCATTTCTACAGTTTCTCTAGTTGCATAGTTGTTTATATAGAATGCCATGCCATATTCAATAATTCATTGAGTTAATCAGGCATTCAGAGGAATGATAACCACCTTGTACAGATGGAAGTACTTTTAATTATCACGTGGATAACCGCCAAGCTTTTCAATCTACAATGGCAACGCAGTGGCCATAGTGTGGCTTGCTGTACACCATAGTCCCCATACTTTTTATTCATAGGTTTATAAGTATATACTAGGCTAACAACACTAGGGCCATTATAAGCCAAGCCTTGCAATCCCAGTGTGACCCAAAATTTGATTTATATACAGGAATGATTTACTGATTGGCTCTGCCCTTCAGAGATATAGGTGTCAGACCAGGGGGAGAATTTCCAATTATTGGTACAAGTTGTGCTTATTTTTTTTAATTTTATTCTGTTATAACTTTTTCATATTTTAGTATTTGCCTTTCTTTTTGTAATTAAAAAAAACATATATTTATTTCAAAACATAATGGTGCTATATTTTTTGACACTGAAAGTAAGGCTGTACAATTAAACCAGGTGACAACTTCATCTAACTCCTCAAGTAATACATTAGCCTGTTTTTAGAAATGTAACTGTGTTACCAGTTTACATGCATTTGTGCACATTGTTATACAAAGACATACTCCTCAACTATCTACATTTTTGCCTCATATTATTGATTTGCTTCACATAAAGTCTGTGGTGTTCTAGCAAATCCTGGAGGATCCCAGTCACTAAATAGTGACAGGTTTTCAAGTTTCAGACTTCATATCCTTCAGAAAATGCATGCTAATGCAAAAACTTTTAGTCCAACAACTTTATAAGTTATGAAGAGTAATATTTAAAACATGCCATTGATTTTGGTCCTTTGTCCCCCTACTATTTTTGGCTTTGTTCAGACTTCTTAAGCAAAGAAGTTGAAACGTATGGATTCGGTACAAAGATTGGAGGAATTCTTTGATTATATAAGTAATATAGAACTCCTTACATTCACATATTAGTATGATGTCTATAAAATTTCATTTTAGATGTAGAATTATTAAAGGACACTGAGAATAGAATTATTAAAGGACACGGAGAATAGAAGATTATATATATATATATATATATATATATATATATATATATATATATATATATGAAACATATTTTTTCTAATACTTATATCCATTTTAGTAGCTGGCACCCTAGACACCAAAAGAAAGCTGTGATAAAGACCCAGCTAGTGAGACTAGCAAGAATGGTTTCAACTAAGGTTAAAATGTATGGATGAATGTAATAAGGTAATAGAAATGTTCAAAAACAAAGGTTACCTGGACGATTTTTTAATGGAGATAAATGAGGAAGTTATGACAAAGAGAAAAAGAGAAGTGAGGGGATATTTAAACCCCTGTTAGAAGAGGAAACGGAGAACAAGTGGATCATAAATACGACAAACACTAATAGTAATGAAACAGGGAGGGTGCAATTTGAAATTTCAGGTAGTTTTAATACTAATACATTGTTCATTTCCACTTTTAACTTGGATAGTTATGAAATTAATAGAATTTTGGAAAGAAATTGGATGATTTTTATGGTTAATAATGAAGTATTTAGAATGGTAGGTGAGAAGCCATTGAGTGTTTTTTTTTTTTTTAGAAAGGATAGATCTATTAAACAGATGTTGGAAAGACCAAAATCTATTAGTAATGGACAACCAAGGGGTGTATTTAAATGTGAGAGATGTTCTCATATAAGTCAATAATGAGATTAATGTTAATGGGAGAATATATAAAGCCTTAGTTCATTATAATTATGAAACTAAAGGGGTGGTGTATATCGCTTGCTGTCAGTTTTGTCCTGCTTTTTATGTAGGGAAAACTAGTAGAAAGATAAAGTGAATAATTTATGAACACTTGAGTGATATGAGATGAGCAAGAAACACCAATGCCCTCTATAGACATTTAGTTTTATTTCCTACACATATTTTTAAGTTTTTTATAAAGGAACAAATAATTAAGGGTGAAATATTATATTATTGAAGACCATTTGAATAAATATGAACCAAAATAGCAATTATTATTGAATGTCACAAACACACTAGGTCTAAATGAAAGTTGTACTATTACATCTGTTTTAAAACTGTGACAATTGGAAGTATGACTGTTTTAAAAGTTTTTTGTGTATACATATTTTAAGGTTTTTTTACATAAGTATATAAATTATTGGTGCAGCGGTTAGCGTTGTCGCCTCACAGCAAGAGGCTGTCCGGTTCGATCTTCGGCTGGGGTGTCTTCTGTGCGGAGTCTGCATGTCCTCCCTGTGGTCATGTGGGATTCCTCCGGGTGCTCCGGTTTCCTCCCACATCCCCAAAGACATGCTGCAAGTGGACTGGACACACTAAAATTGGCCCTAGGCGTGAGTGTGTGCATGTGTGTGCCTTTCGTGGAAGGTTGGGCACCGGGCTGGCAACTCAACACTATAAAATTCCACTGCCAATCATGAGCGGACAAGGTGATCCGCTGTGACGACCCCCTAACCGGGAAAAGCTGAAAGAGAGGGAGATATAATTTTTTTACAATAGTATGTACATATATGTTTTTCGACATTTTTTAATATATTTAATTGTTCTAATTGATTACTTGATAACCATTGTTGATTGGTTGTCAATGGGGTTTGGTTAGTGTATAAATGCTTATTGGATTTGTAAGAGGAAATTCTGATGAAGTCCTTTGACAAAAGAGCTTAACTCTGACTATTTTGGAATAAAAGTGTGTTATCCAAGTGTGGTATAAGTCTGCAAGTGAATTATTCCAGTTGTTCCTCAATATTGGATTCTGAGTTTATCTATTTCTTACAAGCTTTTAAGTTGAAAAGTATGTACATAGGTACTTCCTTACTTTCATTCAGAGAAGAATATCAAAATGATCCCAAATACAGAAGCATAAAGCATACAGACAGGTGGAATGAATATTGCTGGTGGCACCTAAGCATACAGCATGCAGACAGGTAAAATGAATATTGCTGGTGGCACTTAAGCATACAGACAGGTGGAATGAATATCGCTGGTGGCACCTAAGCATACAGCATACAGACAGGTGGAATGAATATCGCTGGTGGCATCTAAGCATACAGCATACAGACAGGTGGAATGAATATCGTTGGTGGCATCTAAGCATACAGACAGGTGGAATGAATATCGCTGGTGGCACCTAAGCATACAACATACAGACAGGTGGAATGAATATCGCTGGTGGCATCTAAGCATACAGTATACAGACAGGTGGAATGAATATCACTGGTGGCATCTAAGCATACACCATACAGACAGGTGGAATGAATATCGCTGGTGGCACATAAACATACAGACAGGTGAAATGAATATCCCTGATGGCACCTAAGCATGCAGCATACAGACAGCTGAAATGAATATCACTGATGGCACCTAAGCATACAGCATACAGACAGGTAGAATGAATGCTACTGGTGGCACCTAAGCATACAGACAGGTGAAATGAATGCCACTGGTGGCACATAAGCATGCAGCATACAGACAGGTGGAATGAATATCGCTGGTGGCACCTAAACATTCAGCATACAGACAGGTGGAATGATTATTGCTGATGGCACTTAAGCATACAGCATACAGACAGGTGGAATGAATATCGCTGGTGGCACCTAAGCATACAGCAGACAGACAGGTGGAATGAATGCCACTGGTGGCACCTGCTGGATATGTCAGATCTCTCACCTATACTTTCTGTTTTGAGCTATTTAGCCTCCATTTTACTAACTAACATCTATTTACATTCAGCTTACATAATTTTCCTGTAATTCTGATATGAGGAATTGCACCACGGGCTCTAGGCAGGTTTACATATACTCTTGTGTACAGCTATTCCCTCATCCTGTATCACTGTCAGCATTTCAAAGAATGAAATATGGTTTAGAAGGCAGGATCTATCATGGACAGTATAGTGTGTACTGTTCAAGCAGATGTAGGCCCCTTGTGATTTTTTTAGTTATTTTCATGATGGTTAATTCCATTACCTTGTAGCAAATACCCATTAATCTGCTAGGTGTTTATTTATCAGGACCAGGTACAGTCCTTCCCTTGTGTATTGTGACCATTACTGTCTGCCTGCAGAGTTTTAGTACATATTAGAGTAAGGTTTCCACATCTACTCAGTCCCCACCTTCTTCAAGATGTCAAATTTGTCCTCTGTCACTCAAACAGCAGGAGCTCTGTTGCAGTCACACCACTGAAAACTGGCCCTGTGCAAAAGCTGTACCCATGAGCAGCAGACATCTGGGATTGTTTGCTATTCTGCAATGTAAGCAAGTTTAAAATAAAGAGCCTAACTGTATTTTAATGTATAGTCAGATATTTCCTGCACTGTGATCCTCTAAGGTTCACTGACCTAACAGGTCACTGTCCATTCACGTGATCATTAAATTCCATCTTCTAAACCAGTTATTTCCTCCCCATCTCCTTGGTTTCTTCTTTCAGTAAATGAAAGTAAATCTGTTTCTTTGCGTTTCCATGCTAATTGCTCAGCGCCAGCTATAACCTGTTTGCTTTCTGAATTAAAGTGCCTATCAGGTGGGGTAGGCCTTACTATGCTCAGGCCTTCTTTGCTTGGCTTTGCTTTGCTCTTCTCAGCTACCCGAAGTTCCATCCAACTCACCTTAACTCAATTAGTATATTACTCATCTTCACCTACCACTTATAACGACCAGCCCATATGCTTCCCCAAACTATTTTATTACTATCGTAGAATTATTCTTCTCTCTATTCACCTATTCCCAACTTCCGTCTAGTATTTAGCATTATTCAAAACACCCTTTCTCCCTTCCATACTGCTCTGCACTTTATCCACTCCTTCTGAGCCCTTGCCCTGACAGAACCTCTATGCAAACCTTTAACAATACTGTTTCATGCCATCAGTCTCTCCTCATGTAATACAAACTCAATACCACCTCAATTCAACTTTTACTTTATGCAGACAGCACTATTTCTGATTAATAGTAATAACAATTCACCTCTCTCTCACTTTCTCCCTGCATCCAGTCCTAATCAGTCATATTTATTTTACTTCCTCCTGATCTCCACCTATACTATAAGAAGATGTCTAAAGAAAAAAAAACAACCCTTTAGCTGCCAACCAACAGAATACCTAAAAGTAAAACGGACACTGTGGCTTTTCCTGTACCCATATTGATAAACCAATCCATACTTGAGATATATCTCTTATCCATCTGAAAAAAAATCCTATATAATACCACGCCACAAAGGTGGCATGATAAAAGACTTTTCTAGCTATAGACCTATTGCCATCCTATCCCCTTTGTCAAAAATACCAAAAAAATGCATCCTTTCACAACTTATGCAGTACATTGATTTTAACAATCTTCTCTTCAAAACTCAGCATAGCTTTAGACCTCACCATGGTACTAGCACTGTTCTCCCAACTTCACCCAATATCGTAAAACAACACATGAATGACAGCAACTTTGTATCTTCACTATTCTTAATTCTATCAAAAACTTTTGATACCATAACCTATCAACATCTTCTTACTGAACATTCCTCCCTTACCCAGCTTTCTGTTTCACGTTTCCATTGCTGTCTGACTATCAGGCAGCAAGCAGTCAAATGGAAAATATAGCTCTCTTTCTTCCTACCAGTCACTATCGGCATCCCACAAGGATCAATATTAGGGCCCCCTCTTATCCAACATTTTTATAAACAAGCCACCTTTTTGCCGTGCACCTCACTAGTATAGTTCAATGCATCAAGACACAACCTTCATAATGGCAGCCTATCCGTACCAGCAGTTCAAGATATCACCAGGAATTTGTTCACTAATATCAAAACTTGTCTAAAAGATGCAAACCAAATTCTAAATCCAAGAACAATACCAAAATGGTACACAATCTTTTGAAATATCCTCATTCAAAACACAAAAATTTAAACCATTACCCAAACAAAACTTTTGGGCTTCCCAATTCACAGTAGCCTCATATATAAACAAAAGATATTCCAAGCCATTAAAAAAACACATTAGAAACTCAGCTCCCTCTATATAACCAAACACTACCCGACAGACTGTGTAGGACAGACACTAGCATCTACCTGTGTTCTTCTATCTCTACTATATGCTTCACATATTCTTACAAACCTAGCTACTACACTTAAAGCTTTGGCTAGGTCAAGGTAAACTGTGTATACCAACTTTCTCTCATCCAAGGTATCAGTGACTTTTTCAAAGAAGTTAAGCAGACAGGTTCTAACCTTCATAAACCCAAAATGATTTTCGTCAGGAGACTTTATACTGCAAATGTCCATACCTATGAGTTCCATAATGATGCAATCGACTGACTTACAGATAAGGCTTATGAGGCTTATGGGTCGATAGTTTTCAGGATCTCCCTTTTGTAGACAGATGAATATCCAAGTTCTCCAAGCCTTAGGCAGAAATCCAGACAGGCAGTGGTGTAGCTAGGGTGGGACAAAGGGCGCTGTTGCCACCAGTGCAAGGTGTTAGGGAGCAGGATCAGGACATGGTGATCGATTGTTAGTTCAGGACCATTATTCATTTTTTCACCAGCATTTCTGAAGAACTTCAGTACTTTGTATGTGGGTAAAAGTTGTAGCAAGTAGATTGCAACAATTTAAAAGCAGAAGAGTTTCTTTTTTTGCTCTTCAACAAAGCAGCAAAGACAGAGGGTTGCATAAACCGAACCAGGCTGACTCTTGAATTTTGCCAGACTGTGGACTTTTTTTTGCCGTGCATTGTGAGGCCCAGTGTTGCAGGCAGAGGGCCTCTCTATCCCTGGAAAGTCTGTTATTTCCATGTAATGCTAACCCCCTGGAAGGTATTATTGTACTTAGAAAATGGGTTATATAATACATTTTGTATTTGTTTTATTATTAGTTTACATATTTACTTGTTTTATTTGTTCTATTATTAATTCATACACACACACACACACACATATATATATATATATATATATATATATATATATATATATATATATATATATATATATATATGTTGCATTCAGTTAATTGAAGGTCCATAATACTGTACATTCATTTGTTCTTTCTCCGATGTGGTGCAGTCTCAGAGATGGTATAAATATTATGCAGTGGATATGCAAGGGATCACACGGTAACAGAGAAAGGGCACATTCTCCAACCTTGGTATTATAGCAATCTTCACACAACTGTCAATCAGCTATTCTGTTGACCAAACTGTGTTGATGAAGCAACTGTTGATGGTGACTAGCAAGTAGACATATCTGTTGCAGGTTTTTTCCCATTTTTCCGAGGTTGCATGACCCTGGAATAAGTATATTTAATTTCCGGGGGGCACATGTGAGTTTAGGGTTCCATTCCCAGACATGACTCAGGATTCAGGATTGTATTTCTTAATTCTCAGGGTTGCATGAATTCCACAGAGACAAGCAATATGAGATAATATTACTATACAGATACACTACTTTATTATTCTTACATTTATTACTTATTTCATATTTCTCATTTCTTAACACAGCTTATAAAACAGGCATTATCAATATCAGATACTGATTTACTAATGTATAGGAAGCTAATATACTTTTCCCAAGGCAAATTACGTCAGCTTCTCCACATGGGACTCAAGTTAAATTATCTTGATTCTAAAAAATCTTTAGAGGTTGTTTAAATATTGTTTTCCTAATAACCTCACACTTCTTATATATATATATACAGATAACCTCACACTTCTTATATTTATAGATAACTAAGTAATGTCATACACACACACACACACACACACACACACACACACACACACACACACACACACACACACACACACACACACACACACACACACAGTTTAAGCAAGGATATAACTTTCTATCTGCATGTCATATATTAAATATGAAATTATATACTTTTACCGCTGGTACAACTGAACAAGTTAAGTTTAAAAAAGTGTCAAACAGAGGATTCTTTTAAAGCCTAAAGAAGGTTGTTATACTCTTGTTTCAATGCTTTTAGAAAAATCACTTCATGATCAGTTCATTCTTTAAACACTCTCGTGATGCTTCTTATTTAAATTTAGTGATAATCTTCTGGTGATTAAATAATTTAGAATTTCCCTTCTTAATGTACAGGTTAGGCTCATATTAAACAACATCTAGTAACATGTTTTTCCAGTGCTGATTTAAAAACTTGACTGGTTCCTCTGGCTGTCATTTTTTTCTGTTTGTAATATCTGAAGTGGCCACCAGGTGGAAGCCCTCAGTAAATTGCAGAGAGACCAGCAGTAACTTTTTTCATTCTTTGTAGTTGACATGTCCTACTGAAAGCACCTCATTTGAGATCTGTCAGCTTTATTATTTTAAAATGATATATTTTCTGTTACAGACTGCTTGAAAGAGATGAGCACTATTCACCTTTTTTATTATTTTTCCTGAATAAAATGTCTGATTACTGTTATTTTTATTTATTTTATATGTGCATAGGTTGGTTCATATGACTCTTTTTCCTCTACCACGACATTGTTCCAAATTATACCATGACCCCCCCCCATTAATATTCCAAAACGTGCAAGCTGATTGGCCAGCGTGCACGTTGTAAATTGACTTATACTAATGGAAAAAGGTCCGGTCGCCCGGACTTTTTCCATTAGTATAAGTCTTTTTTAAAACACTGTCTTGCTATGTTAAAGGAGTTTAACATAGCGACACATTTGCTTTTTTTAAAGCTGCCTCGCTATGTTAAACTCCTTTAACAAAGCGACGCAGTGTGTAAAAAGCAACGGAGGTCTTGCCTTCTCCGTTGCTTTTTTTTTAAACCTGTCTCGCTATGTTAAACCCATTTAACATAGCGAAACAGTAAAAAGCAACGGAGATCTTGCTTTCTCCATTGCTTTTGCCCACAGCTCTGATGTGCTGTGTAGGCATACGCATGCGCAGTACATCAGAACTGCCGCGGAATACCAGACAGCTGCGGAAGGGCAGCAAGGAGGCATTATACAAAGCCATTATTTAAGAAAAGTAATTATTTTTTTTCTTAAATAATGTCATTGTATAATAGCAATAACCCACTTCTGGGTGTGGGTAATGCTGGATTTACCCACGGTTGGCTTTGTTTGGTCCCGAGGGCAAAGCCCTCAGGACCGAACCACGCCAACCGTGGGTAAATCCAGCATTACCCACACCCAGGCGTGGGTTATTGCTATAGTAAATGAAATAATAATTAAGGCTGTGGTAAGTGGCATAGTACAGAACTAATGCAGAAAGGTAAAACAGGTGATAACAGTAACAAGGTACAGCCACGAGGGCTTTGTTTGCCCCCATGTATGCAAATTTGGTTATGGTGAAATTTGAAGTGGATATTTATATTCTCATGAATTTTTTGAAAAAAACATGTGATTAAATATTATCATTTTATAGATGATTTAATTTTTTTGTGTAAAGGTGGTATTAATTTAATAGATCACTTTGTACAAAATTTACAGTGTAATAGGTTTTAATTTATTTTTGAAGGTTTATAGTTCGGTTCAGAGATCAGATTTTTTAGATTTGACATTAAAGGGTTGCATGGATGGGAAAGTTATTATTTTGGTTTACAGAAAGTTTGAGGAAGGTCGCGTATATTTGCATGGTATCAGCCGCTATCCTTGGCATCTCATTACCGCATTACCATATGGAGAATTTTTAAGGCTTTAGTAAGTTGTGTAGTCAAGATGTAGATTTCTTTTAATGAAGCTTATAAAACCGTAGATATGTTAATTAGTAGGGCTTATGCTAAAGGGGATGTTTTAGATTCCCTGGGTAAAACTGGTGCTGCTAGAAAGAATCTGGCAACTGATATTAGAGATTATAAGAAAGATAGATCTCAAGTAATTCATAGAAAATATTGTGGAGACTATATTAGGGAGCGGTATCCTTACAAAGGAGGCCAGATTCAGGGGAATAACAGAGATATTTATTTTTTAGCTATATATAATGTTTTAAGTGATCAGATAGTTAAATTGTTAAAATATTATTGGCCACTTTTATTGAAGGATAAAATTTGGTTAATTTGATTAAACCAAATCCCAGTGTTTCTTTTAAGAAAGACTGCAGCATATTAGATTTTTTAGTCCATACTGTCACTCATCCCTCTCATAGATGACAAGCAGGTGGGGTATTTTGTTTAGATGCTTTAATAAATAGAAACACATCAGGATGGATAGCAGCATCATAAAATATAAACAAACTGGTTAACAGACAGACCTTACATACCTACTACATGCTTACATCTCAACAGCTAACTACAAAATGGCAGTCTAGTTTGCACGTGCTCAGTATTTATACACTTGTGCAAGCCCTTGGATAGCTTCTTAAAGGTACATACACACACATTGAGCTACACATACTGATTTTTTCCCCAAATATAAATATTCAGGACCCATTGAAAATTAAATTGGGCACATATAGTTGTGGTACATGTTCAGTATGTAATTTAATAATTTAGTGGTGCATAATTTTGCTAAAATTAATGGCATTCATTTTAGTCGCAAGGGATATTTTAACTGCAATACTGAAGGAATTGTTTATGTTTTAAGTTGCCCCTGTAACTTGTTTTATATTGAGGAAAGTCAGGGGCCTTTTAAAATAAGGTTGCAAGAACATGTTAGAGACATTGGAAAGCTCCTTAGGCTTACACTTTAAAGATTTCCATGGGGGTAATGCTGAAACACTTAGAGGATATATTTTGGAACAGGTAGTGTCACATGCAGTGGAAGTGGTGACCATTAAGGAAAAACATTTAAGGGTACTTTTCCATTATTGGGCAAGAGTTCTCACATTACATAATTCTTATGTAAACACAACTGTCTTACATTCTGTAAGAAGAAAGAATTCAAACGAGTCACATCTGTCTCAGGTGATGAATTTTCCTTTATTAGCAGTTAACCAGATTAACCCAGCATGTTGGCCATCTCCTCTGATCTGATCAACTTGTTTACTGGCATCAACTTTTATACTGCAAGCAAAACAACTTTTTGTTACATTTCTGACCGTTGACAGTTGGCTATGAAAAACATATAGGATAAACATGTTTATCACACATTACCTCAAACCAACAGCTAGTACAGAATGTTCAAGAAGTACAGAATGTTCAATTCAACAATGGTAGCTCAAATTTTCCAGGACACACAGCCATCCCAGTAAATTAACTCTTACTCGGCCGTGCGTCCTTATCCCAGGCTTCACTGAGCTATAACCAAATCTCTTTATTCTGAAATGCAGAAAACAGATATTATTCCGGTTCATAAGCAATGCTGCATTTTGTTAACAGATGAGGCCCATCTTTGATAGGCATATCCCAACAAATAACATGTTCATTTTGAAAGAACTGGAAAAAGACAAATAGCAGTATGTTTTTAAAACTTTTTCTCTTAACATTTCCCCCCTGAAAACACTTTTATTTGTCTTTTATTTCAGCAATATATGGTAAAAACTAAGTTTTTCTTTGCATACATTACTTCATTGGCACGACAAATTTTTAAAACATCAAAAACATTTGCAAAGAGTCACATTTCAATGTATTCACTTTCACCAGTCTGTTGCAATTGCTGGTACATCGCTCAGAACAGCAGTATCAACCAGTCTTTGTAGAAGACCTCTGATACAGGGTATACAACAACAACCACATACCACCACGATAGCCACAGCAATTCCAACAGACACCAGGAAACTGCTGATGAGATGACTCCATTTTCCAAACCACGCTTGTAGAAAATCTGTAAAGGGATTATTTACCCCAGAGTTCTCTGCCAATTCTTCGGATAACATCTCCAAAACTTTCAAAGCTCAAGTGATACTTCCATCTGGCGCAGTGTTGTTTGGAATATATGTACAACAGAAAGTCCCAAACATCTTGCAAACTCCTCCTTCTTTGGTCAGGAGCATATCTAACGCAATTCGATTCTGCCATGCCACCTGCAAAGTGGCCTCCAGTTGTTCAGCAATTCCTTTCAATGCATCTTTGGTATAGTTCACAAAATGCTGCTGGTTATAGTAAATGTAGTTGATCCAGTCCACATTCTTATTAGGTTGAATCCAGACAAAGATGGATGTAAAACCAGCTGCTATTTGGTTTGTTGCTTTGTATTCATCAGGTACACCTCTTGGTATGCCAATGCTATCGATGTAGACACCATTATTGAAAGATTGCTTCGGTGCCTCTCTTTTTCTCCTACTCAAGCACTTCGGCTTTATTTCAAGTTCTCTTACGAAATTGCTTGCTGGAACTGGAAAAATGTAGAGTGGCAGAATTAACTTTACAAGTGCACAAGTTCCCTTCCAGGGAATCGTAAGCCTTGATCTGAGTTTATTGTCTCCACATAACCACCATACATCTGCTAAACTATGAGTTTGGTTCTCCAGGAATGGATTCCCATTGCCATTCACAGTAACATTGCAATAGTTCTGTCCCATATTGCCATAATTTTTCCCTCTGCCATATCTGGAAATCCACATATATGAACCTGGATAGGAAATCGCTGCCGGCGGTTTCCCAACTTTGCTTATGACCGGAAAACACTGAGTTTCATCTTTGCACTTATCTTCAGTTTTGTTGAAGAATAATTTCAACAGACATGTTAGGTTACCTTCATCTTGCATCAATGGGACTGTTGCTAATTGCTGTTTACCTTCAGCACAAGAAATACAGTTCTCACTATGTGCTTCTCGGGTACTATATCTAACCCAAGATAACCATTCATTATGGTGTACGAATCCCGTCTCGAGTAACAATTGCTCTTCTTTTGTGAAGGCAAAATCTGCTTTATTTGTAGTATTCTTAAGGCTTTGTACTTTAAGTTGGAAGGTCCCCAAAGGATCAGTTCTAGTTAGAAGAGGCACTCCGATTCCATAAACTCCTGAATCACTTTCTTGTGGTGACACAATGGTTATAGTAACTACTCCGGTACCTTGGAAATGCACAATTTTTATTCTTTGTTGCCTGCTTTTATCTTTCTCTGGTATCACTGCACCACTTGTTTCCCATCCATTCACATCTGTTGACCACCAAACACTTGACCAGGACGTACAGTCTCTATTGCACAAGTATTTTGCACGAGTCAAGAAATTATCATTGTTCCATTTAGAACAGTCCAAAATTCCTTCACAAAGTTTCACCTTAAACACAGTAGTAACACCTGTTTGCGCTTGCAGCACCACCATTCCTTTTTCTCTTGCAACTGTTCCTTCTCTTATGGACATATTTACTTTTGCCACCAAAATAATCATCATGTAACAGTTCAAGTACCAGTTAAATGTGGCCATCCTCCCTAAGGACTACCTCGCGCCATTGGTTTCTTCACTGGGTTTGAGACGAACTAACCCCTATTGGGCTAATCCCCCTTTGTAGCCAGACTTTGTGCTCAGAGGTCCGGTGGAGTTTGACCAATATCAACGGCAGAAGGAAGAGCCTTGAGTTTTTTACAGTGGGTGATATGAATCCACGAAGTCCTCTCAGCGATCTTTACAGCCGTAGGTGTCAAGATAAGTACTTGGTATGGGCCTTCCCACCTGGGGGATGACCAATTCTTTCTCTTCACAATTCGGATCCACACCCAATCCCCGGGTGCCATGCTTAACAAGGTTTCATTTCTGGAATGTGCAAAGGAGTCATTGGTTAAAAGAGATTTGACATTTAGCAGCTTCTTCATATAATCCGCTAGATCCTCACCCCCCTCATGTTCCGCTGGCAACAATCCTTGCCACTGTGGGACGTAATATGGTCTCCCAAACAAAAGTTCAAATGGTGTAAGCCCTTTGTAGGAAGGTGAGATTCGCATGTACAGGAGTGCCAACAGAAGGCACGCAGTCCATGACCTATGTGTTTCTGCCATTAGTTTTCAGAGCTTACTCTTCAAGACACCGTTGTATCTTTCCACCAGTCCAGCTAATTGGGGATGGTAAGCACAATGACGTTTGAGATCAATTTGAAACACTTGAACCAATTTCTGAACAATCTGGTTAACGAAATGAGATCCATTATCACTGTAAATGTGTCTTGGTAGGCCAAATCGGGGAATTATTTCTACAGTCAAAAGCTTTGCTACTGTTTGTGCATTTGGATGCTTCACTGGAAAAGCTTCTACCCATTTAGAAAAAGCATCAATAATGTCTAAACAGAACCTTTTTCCCTCTGAGGGTGTCAATTCAATAAAGTCCATACAAAGTGTGTGGAATGGATATGGAGGGGTAGGGAATGCCTGTCGAGACTTTTTAACTCCCCCCTGAGCATGATACTTTGCACATAATAAACAAGATAAACAGAATTGCTTTGCATAAGTTGAAAACCCTTTACACCAAAACACCTTAGACACTACTTGAATCATCGTCTGTACTCCTACATGGGCAGGTCCATGGCTAACTAATGCCGCATACCTAAAAAGGCTTGAGGGTAATACCATTTTGCCATCTGATGCCCTATACAACCCACTCTGTTGAGTGATACCATATTTTACCCAACAACATTTTTCCTTCTGTGTCGTCAATGTTTGCATTACTTTTAATGTTTCTAAGTCTAAGAGTTGTCCGGGCTCCAAATCATTATCATGCAAAAGCAAATCATTTTCTTGAGCTGCCTGTTCTGCAGCCATATCAGCAAGGGCATTTCCCCTGGAGACAGGATCTTTTCTGTTGGTATGTACGGAACATTTACATATCACTATCTGAAGGGGTAGTTGCACTGCATCTAACAACTGTAAAATTAAATCTCTGTGATTTATTGGTTTGCCTGTCGCAGTAACCATTCCCCTATTCTTCCACAGTTGAGCGAAAACATGTACAGTGGAGAAAGCATATTGACTATCTGTATAAATTGTCACTTTTTTACCCTCCCCTAAGGTACAAGTTCGAGTCAAAGCCACCAACTCAGCTGCCTGTGCAGAATAAATGTTTGACAATCCTTTTGCCTCCAAAACTTCAGTTTCTGTGGTGACAGCATACCCTACTAGTATTTTTCCTACAGTGTCTTTCTTTGCTGATCCATCTACAAACAAAATGAGATCAGAATCTAGCAACGGAATATCCATTAAATCTGGTCGGGGAAGTACTTTGTCATGAATGCTCTCTAAACAAATGTGTGGAGTACCTTCTTCTGGAGTCGGCAAAAGTGTTGCCGGATTAAGAGTAGTACATCTTTCTAAGGTCATATGAGGCTGTGTCAGCAGCACTCTCATACACAACAAATGTCGACTAGGAGATAAAAAGGTTATCTCATCTTGCAAAAGTATAGTAGCTACTGAATGTGGAACCCACAATTGTAATGGGTGAAACAAAACTAATGATGCTGAGGCTTGTACTGCCATGGCGGCCGCCACCACAGCTTGAACACAATGCGGCAATGCCCTTGAAACAGGATCTAATCTGGAGGAGTAGAAAGCTATCGGCCTCTGTTTATCCCCATGTACTTGTACCAGAACCGAAGTCATATATCCTCCCTTACAATCAACCATTTGCACAAACGGCTTAGAATAGTTCGGAAAACCCAAAACAGAGGTTCCTGCTATCAATTACTTAATTCTAATAAATGCCTGTATTGCCTTATTTGTCCACTGTATATTATTCTTAGTCACCATGGGAGTATCATAGATCAGTGCGGTCAATGGCCCTACTTCCTCAGCATAGTTAGGGATCCAACTTCTACAAAAATTAGTCACACCTAAAAAGGACATCATCTCCCGCTTAGTCGTAGGCATAGGTGCCTCAAGAATTGCTTGTTTTCTTTTGTTCTCCAATTGTCTACCTGCTCATGAAATTAAATAACCCAAGTACTTTACTTGTGCTTTCCACAATTGTAACTTTTCTTTATTTACCTTATGTCCTTGCTCGGCTAAAAAACTAAGAAGGGCAAGGGTATCCCTTCTACAACTTACCTGCATGGGTGAGGCCAACAAAATATCATCTACATACAATAGAACCTGGCTTCCCTCTGGGGGAACAAACTGAGCTAAATTCGCAGCCATTTCTTGTGCGAATATTGTCGGACTCTCACAATAGCCCTGTGGCAATCTGGTGTAGGTGTATCTTTTACCTTCATAAGTGAATGCAAACCAAAATCTACTCTCCTTATGTAGTGGTATGGAGAAAAAGGCATTGCTTATATCTATGACAGAAAAATATCTGTGCTGAGGTAATAAATCATTAAGTAATGTATAGGGGTCAGGGACCACCGGTGCTTTTGGGATCACAGCCGAATTAACTGCTTGTAAATCCTGAACCAACCTCCATGACCCATCCGGTTTCTTTACAGGAAACAACGGAGTATTGCAGGGCAAATCTGGGCATTCAACAAGAATTCCCACCTGTTTTAGATGCTCAATGACTGGCTTAATTCCTTCCTCTGCTTGTCTACTTAGTGGGTATTGGTGCTTACGAGGTCTAAAACCTGACTTTGGAGTTATACAAACTTCACCTGCTGTTTTCATCAGTCCTACATCCCCTTTACCTTTTGACCATAAGTCTACAGGTAAGGCACTTAATGCACTATTTTCCTCTTGAGTTAGGAGGGTTTGTCATGCCATTTCTGTTTTGTCATCCCTGAGGTGCACACTTGGTTGTGCCCAAGTCACCCAATTTAATCTTTGTACCTGGATCTGTTGATCCTTCAACTGATTTTTGGACATTGTGTCCCAATTTGTTACCTTTTTCGCCAAATCTACCCAATGTGTCCCCACCGCTTTAGTAACTGAAATATGTGGGCTATAACCTGAGCGATATAAAGAACTCATTTCCTTGGTCAAAGTACAGGTCACTACTGTATTACCTTGCGTATCCCAAAACATATCATTCAAAATTATCCTTGCAAATTTGTGCCTAAAGAATTCTTTTTCAAATTCTTTATCCGGACCAGGGGCCTGTCTGTAGTACATAGTACAATGTAAGTGCGCAACCTGCAGTGACCCGCTCCTAGATTTACTTAAAGCTAGGTTGATCAAATCTGTATCAACCCTCCCCGGCCCGTTTGAAATCAAGTCCTGGCTATACCAGTAAAACAAGTCTTGTACTCCTTGTACCACCAAGCCATCCGCTAACCTTTTCGCCTCAATGCCTTTAGGTGTGGGAATTGCCGCTATTCCAAACAAATGCATCAAATCTCTTCCCAGCAAATTAACTGGACAAACTTTCGATATAATTACCCTACACCTAACAGTTTGGTTTGTTTGCGGATCTGTGAACAATAGAGGATGAGACAGTGGTTCCTTATAGATTTTCCCGTTTGCCGCTTTCACAAGGACAAACTCATCTGTTTCGCAGTTCAGGGGTAGAACTGCTGGACCCAATAGTGTACGCAATGCACCTGAATCACATAAAAACTCCACTGTCTGTCCCTCAAACAAAAACTCTATCATGGATTTTTGATCCATATGCATAGCAATACCCAAATGTGCCAGGTTTATGACTTCACAGTCACAATCCCTCCCTTCCTTAATTTCCTGACATTCATCGCAGAGAGTGTCTGCCTCATCATCATCACAATCATTCTTGCTTTCTTCTTCTCTACAATAATCACAATAATGAATTTGGCGCCTTCCTTTACTATCATATAGTCATGCGGACCCCTTCTTCGTAAGCTGTGGGGGGTGTTGCCACTTTTCGCAGTCGGCAGCAAAGTGCCCACGTCTACCGCATTTAAAACATTCTCCACGTTTTAACTTCCCCTCATATTCCTCTGAATGTCCACCCTGGTTATTCGACATGACCCATTTCGGGCCCCCATGTCCTTATACGCCACCACGCCGCCCTTGCCCCCTTTGGTCCTGTACCAAAAATATACCACCATCATCCCCTACTGCTAACACTTGTACTTTCTTTTTCTTTTTTAAATTGAAATGTCGCTCAGCATGCCGTGCATATTCAAACAAAGGTTGCAGTCTACATGTTCTGTGTTCAACCATATGCTTAGTTATAAAACTATATATCGGAGCCTTACAACCTTTAAGAAAAGCGTTTTTCAATTGCTGTTCGTACGGACTATCAGTAGTCTGATCCTGCGGAATCATCATTCCACAATGGTTATTGAACACCTCTGTCAATCTTACAATATAATGATCTACAGATTCATCATTATTTTGGATGCACTGATTTATTACTGTCCAATCTGCTCTTGGACGCCACTTATCAGAAATTCTCTTCAACAGATCAGTGACTCGCGTGTCTAACACCCCAGAATTATGCTTTAATGTAGTGCCGTCATCTGCCTTACATGTCCAAGCACCACAAACTAAGTGCCAATCTGGACACAGGATTTGTCGCACTACTTGTTCTACTTCTAAACCATTTAGATGATAACTTAAAAGCATACCAACTATGTCCTCAGAAAACTTTTGAAAATTAACCTTGGGATGAGGAATACCATCCGCAGCTCGTTTTATATCCTCTCTAGCCCAGGGATGGTAAACTAAAATAGTTGGCTCTTGTCCAACATCCCCTGCTTGTGGGTTTGCAACTTGTATTAAGGGAAGGGCTTCTGAGTGGTCAGAAAGTTTAATGGCCCAACGTCCTTGCCCTGCTGGTCCCGACCTTAACTGCATAGGTTGGTCTACCTGTTGCAAACGCAACCTTGGGTACTACGGGAATTTGCGGGTAAATTGGAGGGGTCACAACATTTCCTTGAGCAGCCGATAACCCACCCTGCTGTACAGATCTCACATCTTCAGACTGATATTGAGGAGGTTCCGCCGGTACAGCAGCAGCAATTTTCCCATACAGTGGGGCAGTTGCCTGCCTTTGTACCGCACAAACTGTATGCTCATCCTCCTTATCTAAAAATAAAGCTGCTTTTCCACTTGGCACCAGTGATCCCTTTTGATTTATTTTTTTTTTCCTGGCACTGTTTTTCTTTTATAGCTCGTTTATTTGCCTCTTCTAACCATTTTTGTGGTAGGGGAAATCCCAATTGTCTTTGTTTTTTAGTTTTAGTTCCCGCATCTCTTTTCAAATCTCTAACCAATTTTGCACAGGCATTCTTATTCAGTGTACCATCAAAATCATATCCCGACTTCCACTTTTTCAAAAATTTAACATTATTTTTGTTTAAACCTTTCATATACTTAGCATCAGCATTTAAACAGGCATCACTGTCACACTTGCAGCAACTCGAACCCATGTTTCCCCTAGATTTCTTATTTTACCTTTTTTTTTTTTCTCAGGTATTTAGGACTGTATTAAAATTATTTTACAGGGCTTATTATAGAATTGGACTATCTTAATGGGTGACCTTAACAAAATAATCTTAACAAGTAATCCTTCCCATCCTTAACTAAAAATAAAACCTTGTCGACAAAATTAAATTAAATTAAAAGAAATTTATTTTTCATCCTACCTGAACCAGATGAGACTCCGTTTCCCCTTTTCATTCAGAAACCGTCCCTCAGATAGGGATCAGAGAGCGTCCGGCCTCCTCTCAATGACAAATCAGTCGGAAGGCTTTCAGTCGAGGGAATCTTAAGATGAGAAACCCTCAGCTGCACAGGTTTTTCAGTCTCTCTGTCGGTCTGATCCGTATCTTCATAGAGGTTTCCGGTCTGAAGGACCAAAATGTCAGAAGAAAAAATTCAAACGAGTCACATCTGTCTCAGGTGATGAATTTTCATTTATTAGCAGTTAACCAGATTAACCCAGCATGTTGGCCAACTCCTCTGATCTGATCAACTTGTTTACTGACATCAACTTTTATACTGCAAGCAAAACAACTTTTTGTTACATTTCTGACTGTTGACAGTTGGCTATGAAAAACATATAGGATAACCATGTTTATCACAAATTACCTCAAACCAACAGCTAGTACAGAATGTTCAAGAAGTACAGAATGTTCAATTCAACAATGGTAGCGCAAATTTTCCAGGACACACAGCCTGCCCCAGTAAATTAACTCTTACTCGGCTGTGCGTCCTTATCCCAGGCTTCACTAAGCTATAACCAAATCTCTTTATTCTGAAATGCAGAAAACAGATATTATTCAGGTTCATAAGCAATGCTGCATTTTGTTCACAGATGAGGCCCATCTTTGATAGGCATATCCCAACAAATAACATGTTCATTTTGCAAGAAGTGGAAAAAGACAAATAACAGAATCTTTTTCTCTTAACACGTTCCCTCTACAAAATGTGGAACACTTCAAGTAGGAATAATTCTCTATTATATCTGTATATAATTTTTTCATACCAAGATAAATGCATTGTGGAAAACTAATGTAAAAAGCTGTTTGCTATAGCCAAATCTATAGGCTAAATCAGTATCGGCATTACTTTAAGAAGCTACTACTGTATTGCAGCACCATTTTACCCTGACAGTTTGTTTGACAGTACCGGTATTGCTAACAACGTATAAGGAAGCGATTTGTACAAAACGGCACAGTACTAATTATGCAGTCAGTGTTGAATTTAACTCTTTGGTATCATGTAGAAATTTAGCATAGCCACATTAATTTATACATACATACACGCACGCACACACACACACACACACACACACACACACACACACACACACACACACACACACACACACACACACACACACACACACGCATGCACACACATACACACACACTGAAAGACACGCAGACTAATTCAACTCTGCAATTTAAATCTGTTATTACTAAATGTGATAGTTTAGAGAGCATCATGTGGCAGAGTTCCTGAGAGAAAGGTAATTTTGAGGCAATGTCTACACTGCAGTAGACATTGGGGGGATTCAGTAATCCTCCATGTAGGACGAACGAAGTCCTACTCGGAGACTGCTGTCTAAGAGTTAGACATCAGCGCGTCATGCATATGCATGAGGGTGTGCTGACTCAACTCCCAGGCTAACACGGAGCATGTAGGAGTGCAGGGGGTGTGTCAGACTGCCGAGCAGTCCAAATATCCATGCCCCTGTAAGTGCCTAACTCTGCAAATGTCAGCAGATATGAGCGAGTCCGCTCAAATGTGTATACCCTCAACACTAGACTCCCCCACATTAAAAAGCCCTGTATAAATGAAATAAAATGTAAAACAATTTTTTTTTATTATTCATGATATAGCTGCCCGTATTTGTGCATGTGTGCGCGGGTGTGCCCATTGCTTAGCTACAGTTAGCAGTTTAGACATCGAAGAGGATAATAAACCACTAATATGTAAATTAAGCCAAATAGCAATAGTGTAGGTGTAGAGCCTTCGCACAAAGAGGAGGCATTCCCGGTTCAAGTCCCACAACTCCCCTCTCCTTTTTCAGTAGGAAATCCGTGCATAAAACTAAATCCTGACATTTACCTTGTAAATCATATTAAAATGCATCGAAATGGCCTATGTAGTAGTGAACGATATTATAAATATATATAAGAAAGTGAAACGTTCATGCATAATAATGAATGCATAAGTAACCTATCTTAAGCAATGTGAAGCACTGCTAAGCAACATTTACCAGTATTAAGCACATTTAAGAATAATTGCCCATAGCTAAGCACTGCTTTAACTAGCGCAGTATAATTGCCCATATTTAAGCACTGCTTTAACTAGTGCAATAGCTTTGCGTGGAGCTCGCATCGCGCCAACTAGCGAAAAACAAACATGTTTGCACAGAGGTGCACACAGCGCTAACTAGCGCAACGTCAGGCAACATAGAACAACGTCGAGCAACGTTGGGCAAAGCTGAGCAAAGTCGGCTAAACACAGCCACACCCCCTACTGGTCAGGCCAGTAGTAAAATAAAAAACAATGACAAGTCTCAAACCTGGGATAGTGTGCACCATAATCACAGTACTAAGCCATGACAGCATTTGATGTTCATGGACTGTCAACACACATATACATATGAATCAAAGTTTACCCAGTGCTAAGCAGGTGTGCACTCAGTTGAGAACTTTCAAATTCGGCCAATCACAAATAAGTGCGGGAAATGAGGCATATTTAAGCTCCATAGGTGGTAATACTCACCATAACTGGTTGCAGCTCCCATCTGCAGGCAGCAATGGCTGGTGTCGGAGAGGGCTCTCACTTCCAAGCGCAATGGTGGGGCATTGAGGAGTCAAAACCGATGGTTTGGCTCCTTGTCCACCATCATGATGCTAGACTCCTGCAGGGCCCGTTCCAGGGCATGGAATACAAAGCAGAGGCCTGGAACCATCTTGCACATGAACTCACCAGTGCCACAGGCGTCCCTCAGACTGGTGAGCAGGTCAGACATCACCATGTAGACCTGAAGAGACGCAAGCAGGACCAACTGAACCAATGGATACAGGAGGCCCGTGAGATGCAAAATGCCCCACTACTGAGTAGGTAGCCATGGACTGAAGTATGTAAAAATTACTAGTGTAGTCGATAGTATGGATAGGTATATGTCTCAATATCACTTCATTTACTTCACAGCTGCAGGTGTCTGTGCTGCAAATCAGCAAGCCTATGCGGATAGGCTGCTAAGGCTGCGCCACCAGGCAGGTTAGTAATTTTTCTGCATGTACTGTTTTATAAAATAAGTGAGAGAGCCTGGCTAAAAGTGTCTCAACCCAATAATAAAGGTATAATAAGGGTTGAATAACCTCTCTGCATGAACTGTTATGTAAAATAAGTGAGAGAGCCTAAAAAAGAGTGTTGTAACCCATTAATAAAGGTATAATAAGTCCTGAATTATTTCCCTGCATGTATTGTTATATAGAATAAGTGAGAGAGCCAGAAAAAGAGTGTTGTAAACCATAAATGAAGATATAATACATCCTGAATAAGGTGTCTGCATGCACTGTAATAACAAATAAACGAGAGAGCCACTAGAAAAGTGTGTAATTTAATTAATAAAGGTATAACACCTGTAGTGTGCCTGTGTCACCTTCTTTGTAATGTAGATGCACTCTTGCAGTATAGAAATAGTAGTGTTGTATTAAGCGCTGTCAACCCACACTTGGGTAAGCCCATAGAAAGAGTATGAAGGGAGTGGCAGTATCTCTTAAGTATATATACATTCCTCAATTGTAGTTTCAAGGCTGGCATGTATAGGTAAATCTGGCACATGAGTAGCTTGTAATTGTGTGCACCGGAAATGTCAGTGTGCTGCAAAAAATGTAGGGGGCTGTTAAAATTTAACTGGTAATGTCACCTGAACACATCCAGATATGTAGACATATGAATATAAATAAAATATATAAATACGTAGCAGTAACATCTGCATCCTGGACAGTTTGTATATTAGATACAGGTCAGGTACATAATTAACTAGCAAAACACATCCCACAACGTACTGGACATTGCCCAGTGTAATAATACATGTAGTGGATATATACCTGCAGTCAATAGGAATGTAGTGTAAACTATAAGTTCATATAAGTTGTTAATGGAGGTATCTTTTTACACCCTACTGTATGCGCATAAACAATGCAATTCCACACCTCAATGGGTATGTGTAATCTCAAAACTTTTGTTGGGACATATGTCCAATTGGTTTATAAATATCTGCATAACTTTGATGCATGTGCCTTGTTCAAACACCACAATCTTGGTGGCCTGTTGCCACCAATCATTCCTGCATGCTGTTGGAATGTCCACTGTTGTTCAATATATGCATGTGTTATGCCTGCTGTTCAACTGTTGGAACTCTGGTGTGTTGGGTTAATGGGAATATTACTGCATGCTGTTACAACTAATTTGGAATGCTGTTGGCTATGTTGTCATTAAATACACCTAAACACAGAACGTATGGGAAGGCTGGTCCCAACGGACCCAACTGTCCCACCTCAGCTGGCGACTGCACCTGGCACCAGCAAGTCCGGTGCCCAGCCCCCTCTTCTGTTGGTCCTGTGCCACCTTTGGGTGGAAGCGCTGCAGGGGATGGGGCTCATCCCCCCCCATGCAAGCGTGGCCGGAGGAGGGCCACCTGTCACCCTTTGAAGGGTCCGGCTGCGATGCGTAGGGAGATCCAATGTTCAGTCGCTGATCCCCTACGCCAGCTCGAGGCAAGAGTGGCATGACTCATGGGTGAGCCTGCCCCTCCTACGCAGCCCCCAGCACAGCCACCCTCCAGGCTGTGAAGGTGCAGTGGTGACTGCCCATGGGTGGGGATCTCAGTTCCACTGTTACCATCTGTGGGCTCATGGGCTTGCGATTTCCAAACATCCTTCTCCGTCAATTGTGTTCACCCACCCCATGTGTCATATTCTGCCCCTGTATGCATCTTGTTTGTTTTGTCTGTTTACCTCCCCAACCTACCTCCCACAACATACCTACTTCCCCTACCTCACATTCCACTCTCACCTGAAAAAAAAAAAGGGCAATCTGCTCCCACAAAAAAATTACGCCTCATACATAGCTGCCCATTTTACACAAATGTCCACTGGACACAGACACTGAAATTCAATTGGCAGTACAACATACTTCGTTGTCCTCACCCCTCTCTCAGGGATGGAAGGTTTCAAAATTCCCTCCAAATTACTGGTATATGCACAGCTGTTGCTGTTAAAGAAATGGGCAGCTATGGACCTTCCCTACACCCGTCCTGCACATCCCAAGCTGTTTTCCCTACTGTCTTTCCCTCTTTGTGCCCCTTTTTCACCACTTTCCAATCTCCCCATTTTCTTTTCTTTCAAAGAAATGAGCGTGAGGGTTATCGGGAGTAAGCGCTTGTAAGCAGTAGTAAGCAGGTTTGAGCGAGTGTTCGCATGTGTGCGCTTAGCTTAGTATTGCTAAGTGTTGCGCAAACCCGTGCAAACCCACTTACAACTGCTTAAAAGTGCCTTACTCACCCTGCATATGTGGGGCCTTGTTCTGCTCAGCAGCAAAATAAAACACCACTGCCAGTCTCGAACCCTGGACCTTGGACACACTAGACTGCATGAAGAACCACCAGGCCACAATAGATATACAGCAAGATGTTGCTCAAATATATATATCATGCATCAGAATGTGTGAATATAAAGGAAAGGTAGGAATGCCATAACACAAAACCTGTTCTGTGGAACTATACCAGCAGTTGTGGAATTGCATTACATGACTGTGATAACAGAACCAGACATTCTAGCAGTAAATACTGTTACAGCAGCACTTCACAACCCCCACACAGTATCATAGCAGGACAATCCCCACACAAATGTACAAAATACCAGTGTGTTCAAGGTACAACAAGGATGTAGGTAGGCATACTCAGTATTGGAATTGTCCAGTTTCATGAGCATCCTGTGATAATGTCAACAAAATAAAAAGCACAAACACTGCAGAAGTGAGTACATTAATATCCACAGTATAGATGTTCCCAAACAGTTCATGTGCCAAATGGAAATATCTCAATAACTACATATGTATGGCAGCTAATTGTAGATGTTGTAAAGAAACTCCATACTCCCATGTATCTTGTGTTAGCATTTCTAGGGGTGAGTACAATTCTACACTGTCAACTGTGTACTGGAAGAGGCAACATTCAGGTCTGAGTACAACATACAAATAACTGGCTACACCCTTAGCAACATTTAGAAGAAGTATACCAACCTTCTGACTTACACTACGGTGTCCATAGCAAACAAGCATGGGCCAAACTTTGGAAAGCTGAAAGGCCTACGCTTACCTGACCTAGCAATTTATAGCATTGGGTTGCTATGACAGTGAGTACTGCAATTACTACACAGCAGGCTGCATGCAATTACCAAATGGTGGCCACCAATTGGTGCAGAGGCCATCACATGCACATGTGCAGATACCTCCAAAAGCAGGCTGTACTTGCTGTCCACACATGCAATCATTTCATTGCAGCCACAGAGAGAGAGAGAGCAAGAGAGAGCAAGCAAGCAAGAAAGAGAGACACAGAGACACACACAGACAGACAGACAGACACCAGCAACAACAACAGCAACAGCCACAGCAACAGCAAAAAAAAAAAATCAACATAAAAAAAAACAAAAAAAAAAAATATAAATAAAAGAAAAATTATTACTACACAAACGGAACGTATTAATACAAACCCATACAAAGTAAAGGTATGTAACTGATATGTATTTACTGGCATGTAGTAGATGTTTTTGAAGAGTACTCTACATGCTTTGAATCATCCATATGTGGCAGCAGTATGTATCTATGCACAGATGCCCTGCATAACTACTGCCATGGAGAAATCAGTGTGTAGGTGTGTGCAGTGGGATATGACTGTGATGTATGTAGTTCAGCATTAAATGTCAAACATCTGATCCATGTTATCTGTGTTCTGTACAGTAGTGTGTACAATGGCTGCTTGGGGGAGTAGCGCATACAGTTATATAAACAAGGATGTGACAGAGTAACAAATACATGATAGTCATATTAACATGTAGCTTAGCATTGGCAACAGCTGTACCAGGCTAGTATGCTAATCTAGCATTTGCAGCTATATATAAACCCTCTAATATTACTGTGTGCTCACATGTGACACTTGTTCATGTTGCAACAAGACCCAACAGGTCAGCCGTGAGGTCCATGGACTTACAACAGTGTGGACCTTGTGTGTGTATGGCACACACATACGGAGAGATCTGTCTGTGTCAGATATATTAGCATATGTACATGTGCATAGAGCAAGGGACATACTGCAACTGTTTGTGAAGGGTGGACATATATATGTTGTTGAAGGTTGTTATGTGCATACTTCTATGTAGGTTGTAGTGTGTGGCAAACAAGACAGCATACAGTGCTGGTATATGACATGTGGTGGTTAAACGCTGTGGGTATGAATTGTCAGGTTTGCATTGCTGCAGCCAGTGAGGCCTGCTAAAGCTACATGTGTAAAGAACACCTTCAATGCATTCCGCACAACACTGTGCAATATTAGTACATAACAGTATACCTCGCAACCTTTGCATAATTGATATTCCCACTATGAAAGGTGGACCGTATATGTGCCTATATGGATATCTATATGTACACCAATGTATGTTTATATTTATATGTGCGTGTGTGTGTGTGTGTGTGTGTGTGTGTGTGTGTGTGTGTGTGTGTGTATATATATATATATATATATATATATATATATATATATAGAGAGAGAGAGAGAGAGAGAGACAGGGTCATATTTACTGTGACAGATGCCTGGTGACAAAGCCATGGACTCAAGCTTAATGTTGAAACTGCATTGGCATCCCTTCTGGCAAAAACTCCGTACCCATGAACTACCACATAGGTGGTAGTCTACTTAACACCGAAAGTGTGATAAGAGACCATGGGACACAGGCAGACAGTAGTCTCCCCTTTGATAATCACAGTGACACACTAGTCATGTAATCTGTCTACCTGCCACACCTCATCACAAAAGGTGTGTCATCCAGGGAAATATAGGTCAGTGTTCCCCTCTACTCATCACACATAAAGCCCATTATAGAGTATAATGCCCCATGTGGTATGTACCTCACAAGACATCCACAGCAACTGGAAACAACAAAGACATACCTCACAAAGAGTAATACCAGCCTCAAACAGATGCCCTATGCAGACCATCTCACAAACTCACAACTACACTGTGTCGCATACCACCTACCCAGAGGTGACCTCTGCCTAACATACTAAGCTATGTAAAAACCAGAGCTGTTGGACATGCTGCACGTAAACAGATCACAATCTCTATGAGCTACATGCTCTAGGGACCCAAACGTTTTGACCACAATAAACAGCACATGCTGGAGGGATAGATTCCCATCTCAGAGACATCCCATACTCTGGAACAAACCAACTATCCATAGCAAACAAAGCTCCTAATTAGCAGTCATCATAAATAATCATGAAGATTGAATGGGAGATAGTGAATACACCCAGGCAATCACCTCTGTGTCTCTGCTTGACAGGGCCATGTGAAATGCAATGATCTGTGTGTCAAAGGCCAGGGTAGCGTATGGCTAGGCTTCTATAGGCCCTAGGGCCAATAGCCTCTTACCTACCTATGAAGTGATACACACCCACATGTACTTATTGCAATAATTGCTGTGTGAGTTTGACTGAGTGTGATGGTGAATGTGTTGGTGAATGTGTCAGAGTTTGGTTTATGTGTGATAGCTTAGTGGGAAACTGTTTCTGTCATGGTATTATGTGTCCTAGCTGTGATCCCAGCAAAAGATGTGTATACAATTGCTAGGCTGAAAAAGCAGTATGCCATACATTCTGACATAGTCCCTTGTTGTCGACTGGTGTGCCCATTGTAGGCTAAAGCAGTACATGCATGCTTATTGAGTGTTACTGCTGGTGAATCCAACCCCTGTATGAACTGTAGTACTACCTAAAGCTTTATGCCTAAACAGCACAGTATGGTGTACGTCCACATTGATTGGAACCACTGTTCCGTGTGTTCCCTGTAGTCCTCACAGATTACATACCTCAGGCAAATGGTCTCGTAACTACTGACACACAGTACTGTAAGGTACACAGGTAAAGGTCACCTGTGTTGCCATACCTATGTGTCTGGTATGTAATGTCTGATGTGTGTGTGTGTATGCCTGTACCATGGCCTCGGTCATATGTGTGTTACAGGATATAACTGTGTATCTAGCAACATGTATAGTGTAGTACAGCAGTATGCCACCTATATTAATGAATGTGCACATATGTTAGGCAGGGGTCTGCCATCAACGGCTAGTGTGGTATACTGGTGATACTGTCACTGGACTTTACAATCATTGCAATGGATTACACTTTTCATGATGCATTAGCATGATATATACCTCCTGTGTCTAGGTTGTGCATTGTGTTGCATACAGTGTGCCATGTACTGTTGTATAGTATTACATACTGTTGTAAGTTTGTTGCTGTGCAAAACGTGGTTTGATATATAGAGTGTGCCAGGCACTGTCAGGCAGTTGTGGGTTGAGTACTGACATGTGATATTGAAAGTGTGTATCTTCTGACAGCCAATAGGTTGCTATATATAGCAGTTAATTGATATCTGTACATTAGAAATATACGTGTGCCTCATGACTTGCTCACACATATTGTTTCATTGTCTTCCAGGGTTACGTCCCACCATCGTAATCCCGCCTATAGCATGGCAGAGGAAGAGGTTATAACATCCAGCCTGGTGAAGCAGTATGCCCTGCTGTTCTCTAGAACCAGCCAGGACCAGCATGAGCGGACTGCGCTGTGGCAAGAGCTTGTCCATCAGGTAAATGACATAGGCATGCATAACCGGACATATGAGCAGGTACACCATCACTGCAGTGATTTAATTAGACATGTCCGGCAACATGCGTCTGATATCCGCAGACAGCAGCTTGCCACAGGTGGGGGGGTAGCCATCCATCCCCCCCTCACCAGAGTGGAGGAGCTGCTCCTAAGCCAGGTGGCTCCTGGCCAACAACAACCCCAACAACTAACGTGTGACATCATGGAGGCCGGAGTCACCCAGCAAGCTGACATGGAACGTGCAGGTAACATGGCATAGCTGTAGACTACTGTTACCTCTATTGTTAGTGCATGCTTATGTGAGGTGTGTACTGTGCAGTTAGACGATGTGGTGCCTAGTGTTGTGCAATAGTAATAATTAGGAATACAATCTGTAGGCCTGTGACTGTCAACCGTTGTACTACTGTATGATTGCAAACACACAGTAGCAATGCCACAGTTGTTGCCACTGACAAAGTGTCTCATATCCTTGTAGGTCCCTCTGGTGTGACAGCAAGGCAGCCAACCCATGCTGGTGAGTGTGTTCTACCTTTAATACTGCTAATTAAATGTGCATGTCATAGATGAGGTGTAGGCCATGTACACGTAACACACATATGCATAATGCATGCTGTGCATGTTTGCTGTGAGACTATGCACATCCCAGTAACATGGGTAGCTGCCTAAAACACATACAATACAGAGAGCATTCCACACAATTGTGGCAACACTGATGTGGACATTGGATAGGCAGAGTCGATACACATGCACACAACATACACAATACTGTCATACGCAGTACACGTTAACATGCTACATATGGCGTATTCAGACACCCGCTGTAAGGTCACACTACAGTATCCCACACTTCATCCACATAGCACTCATAATATACCTGAGGGGTAGATGCCTCACATGTGGCTGTGCGACACTCTTCGACACATTACACATTCATGGTAGGCAATGCCCCCTATTGCACACCTTACAAACTCATGTAACAACTGGCTGTGAAATGGTGAATGTAGCCATGGTACTGCAGTTCCTGTACAGCATGGTATGTGCCGGTCTGGCACACATTAGTAGCCTTGAGTGACCACATGATGCTGCATGATAATGGCTCATGGTAGTACACCCCATCCAGTTACAGTGACCACAGTACTACACATAGCATTACCTGCTATACACCTCAGTGTTGTGTGTGTGCAAACATAGGCACCTATACACAATATGCATATCAATCACCATTTGTACAAAGTGACACATATATGTCTTGCAATGCCATTGAGTATATAGGTCACATGACACACACTGTGTCTGTGTGATGTTTAATGTTGCAGTTGTGTTGTAGCATGCCATGTCATGTCTGGCACTGGCATGTCCACAATATGTCCTACACTCACCATAACCACTGTACAATGGCCATGTTGAGCAATGGTATTCCATCAGGTAAACATGCACCACTCATCCTGTATGTATACATAGCATGCATGTGCTAATCCTGTGTCCACAATTATCTGCTGAAGACACAGATGCTCTAATCAGAAATGGATATCTATGTGACACACAGATACACATCCAGCCATGGTATGTATACCTGTGAGAGATGGTGCACAGGACATTGCAGAGCTTATAATACATACCCACACACATTACATCAACATTGGCCCATTCCAATATTCTTGCCCCTCACACACACACACACACACACACACACACACACACACACACATGTCAATTGGATGGCTCACTGTAGGCCTCTGGCAAACCAACAAGACACCCTGTGCATATGATGAAACCTGTGCCGCCTCCTGTCATCTGTAACATCGATGCAGGAACAGGCTACCATGGTGCTGATGCACAGGGTGTCTATATAGCAGTATAGCAATGTTAGCATGTTGTCAGCAGTACAGTGTAATGATATGCTTGAAGGTGTAGCTGAGCAGGCATGATGCATTAATGCTATGATTGTCATTGTAGTGTTGTTTACACCAATGTTGGTTCCAATTGTGTACTGTCCGGCCACGTGCCACTTGGCTGATGTGTGCAGTATTGGCAGCATGTGTTAGAGAGTGGACAGTATGTGTGGGATGTGTGTAGCACAGATTTGCAGGTGTACAGTTGTGAACATGGTGGAGGTGCACTGTCTGCATGTACGTGTATAGTGGACACATGGCCAGGGTGACATGCTCTATATTACACAGTAACACTCCATAGTTTCTATTGGTGGCCAGTATGCATTGTACTACGCACATTTTGGAACCTGACTACACATGTGTGTATGACATGGTTTGACACTGTGCTGTGGGTGATACTGTTACTATCTGTCATTCTTTTGCATTCTGGTAGTATACATCACTTCCACAGCCTGACTATAACCAATAATTAGATGATGCCTTGACAACCGACACAAAGATGTAGGACAGACAGCAACATTTCGATCCTTCAGGTACTATACTATGCCAGTAACCACTGGTATTCACCTGCACCCATTACTGACACCACTCTTGTTTTGCATATAGCTTTCTTAGGTACAAGCAATCACGGTAGAGATATGTCCGTCCACGTCTGGTAATGCATGCTGTGGTCTATAATGCATTCTCCAGATGACACACACATCCTCCACAAGGGTGTCATGCAGACAGATGCCTGTTGTCAAACCCATGCTGGAAAGCTATAAGCCAAACTAAGCATAGTCATCCACCTTTACAGAACATATTATCCCCACAGTACCACATAGGTAGTAGCCACCAACATGATGAACATGAACAGGTACCAATGTGTACATGCAACCAAGTGTTACATCATCTGTCCTTTGTTAATCACATTTCCAGAGGTATTTTGAAATCCCTCGGTGGATCACATAAGCAATAAGGGGTCTGCATGTATATCCACAAAGGTTGTTCAACACCTGTTATGAATAGTCATCATTGACAGACTTTGCTGCGTTTGAACAGGTCTGACATATACCTCGGCCATAGATCCTCACACACACATTCCAATAGGAACTGTAATGACTTTGTGTGACACAGATGACCTAGGCCAGGGAACACTGCAGTGGCTGGGCTTGTCACAAGCGTACAGATATGACCTAAGGTCTGGGAGGCAGCAGCACAGTCTGGCAAGGATGACAGCTGTGTTCTTGGAGAAAGCAGGGCTTCCACACATGCAATCATTGAGATAACATGTACGTATATGTATTTGCCACACAGCTAGCTCACATGTGCAATGCATACTGATATGTCATACAGTAGTAAAAGCAAAACCCACAACACATTGACCAACAGTGTTGCACACCCTCACCAAGTGCAGGATTTAAACCCCTACCTAACTACTTAAGGATACTAGAAAAGTACGCATTAACACGACTCGCTATACATATTACTAGGAGCTCTTTTTTCCACAGGTATATTTGTAGGATGGTGACATCATCAGACTTGACAAAGGTTAGTTTACTACTTTTGAGGTGTTTTACTACTTTCCTAAAAGGTTGCTCCTTCCCAAGAAGGCCACCCACACACAGTTGTCCACTGCAGGATTCAAACCCCTACCTCACTACTCCATGATACTAGAGGAGTACACATTAACACGAAGCGCTATAAGTATTACTGGGAGCTCCTTTTTCCACAGGTATATTTGTAGGATGGTGACATCATCAGACTTGACAAAGGTTAGTTTACCACTTTTGAGGTGTTTTACTACTCTCCTAAAAGGTTGCTCCTTCCCAAGGAGATCACACACAAACAGAGAGTCGTCCGGTGCAGGATTCAAACCCCTGTTTAACTACTTCATGATACTAGAAGAGTACGCATTAACACAACGCGCTATATATATTATTGGGAGTTCTCTTTTCCACAGGTATATTTGTAGGATGGTGACATCATCAGACTTTACAAAGGTTAGTTTACTGCTTTTGAGGTGTTTTATTACTCTCCTAAAAGGTTGCGCATTCTCAAAGAGACCACACACACAGTTGTCCAATACAGGATTCAAACCCCTACCTAACAACGTCATGATACTACAGGAGTATGCATTAATACAATGCGCTATACACATTACTGGGAGTTATCTTTTCCACAGGTATATTTGTAGGATGGTGACATCATCAGACTATGAAGTGGGTTACATTAGGTGACTTTAGATGGCCTACATTGAAGGAATGTCTAAACACTTTGGCCATGTGATCATCAAAGGTGAGTTTACTATTTACCTGTGTCCCCAGGGCCATAATGACTTTCTCTGCACATGCTGGATTATCACCTATGCGGTAATTTGTGTGCACTTTGTTTTACCCAAAGGGGATGACTATGCATTCTTTGCCATTCAGCTTGAGGGCATTGTTTTGACACCAGGTATCTGTCTCTGTAAGACACTTCTGGAGGATGTCTGTGTCAGCTGGATCACAGTTACCATTCATCTGCAAACCTGTTCAGCCATACACCTGCCATGCTTGCCTGTACCTCTGAGCAGTATCTGCTGAACAGGTGGGGTCCCAGGACCAAGACCTGTGTGATGCCATTTGTGACTGGCTTAGAGTTGGACATGACACCCGCAACTATGAACATGTGTGCTTGATCTGTGAGCCACTTGGCCACCCATCCTGTGACATAGCTGTTAATGTTCAAGCTGGTACACTTGTCCATGATGACAGAGTGGAGAATGGTGTGGTAAGCCCTTAGTGAGGTCCAGGTGGGCTGTGAGGACTACTTTCACCTCCATCTAGGTTCATAGTAACTGTTTTAAATAAGTCAACTAGGTTTGGGAGCCAGGCTCTGCTTTTAACAAGGCAAAGTTGTGTAGAGTCCAGTGTCTGGAGATCTCCAATGTCTCAGTGTATGGGTTCCATGGCAATTTGCTCAATAGCTCTGTAGACCCGGCTGAGTAGACATATTGGGCAATAGTTTCCAGGTTCTGTTTTGGCACACCCTTTGTGGAGCTGGATGACTGTTAGTGTATGCCATTCTTTGGGGACATAGCCTGTGGTATGGTTGAGTCTGGGCAGTGAATGTAGGTGACTGTGTACTTCCTTATGGGCCTAGTGTAAGACACAGCTTGGGACAACATACAGTCACACTGATGTTATGTTCTTAGCTTTGGTGATGGCTGTCTTTACCTGCATGTCCATGACGTCTGGGTCTCTGCATCCTTCTGTGATGGACACAGAACCTTTTGGGGGTGATGGGGGGGAGTGTACACTGAACTTGTCCCCCTGGATGTGGGCAATGAAAGTTGGTTTGGTGTATGTCATTCCTTTTTCAGTAGCTGACAGCATATTTGGTAGTTGACACCTACATGTCTGGTATAGCGACCGAAGGCTTTGTGGTTGTTATTCTTACATTCCTTGGCTATTTCTCTTTAGACACTGTCCTTGGATTATTTTAAGAGTGATCATTGTTTCTTCCTGATAATGATCAGTGATGCCTTTCCTTTAGTGAAGTTTGTTCTATCATGTGTTCGTTTCCTCCTTCTCTTGTCTAGCTTATTTATGGACTACAAACACCTGATTGTTGTCTTATTTTTGGAGGAGTGCATCTTGGTTTTATTTGTGATGTCTCATTCCATGCATCCCTGTAGATGCTCATAGGATGCACTTGTAAATGATTCTGCAGATTGTATAGCATTATCCTATGGCAAGGGGTCTTCGGAACTTTCCACTTTGGTCTTGGGAAGTGTGCAGTTTGCTTTTGCAAATGTCTTCACAGTGGTTTCATTGACTGGGTGTGGGGGCAGGATGTGGATGTCCAGTGTCATTACTTCATGATCTGATATTCCCAGCAAGGGGTTTATCTGTGTTGTGGAACACTGGTACCCCATGTTGGTGATGATCATGTCCAGTATGTTGTCACCTCTAGTCGGCATGCTGACTAGCTGTTCCAGGGTGTTAAGAGTTTCTTAACTCTAGGACACATTGGGCAAAGGACGTTGTATACAAGTAATTCACCCACTCAATGTTTGGGTAGTTGTAATCTCCTCATATAATGGTGTTGGATAGGACCTTTATATTTGCCATTGTTCTCCAGAATTGTTCTCCAGAATACTGAGTGAGGTTCCTGAGACAAGGTACATGATCTGTAGCAGGCTACAATCTGATGGGCAGCTTTGCCCAATGTTAGTTGCACTTGCATGGTCTCCAAGGCCTCATGCTGTGCCAGTAACCGGAAGGTGTGGATATCCATAAGGTAAATGGCTACACCTCTTCCTTTTGTATTTACTACTCTCCTAAAAGGTTGCGCATTCTCAAAAAGACCACACACACAGTTGTCCAATGCAGGATTCAAACCCCTACCTAACAACATCATGATACTACAGGAGTATGCATTAATACAACGCGCTATACACATTACTGGGAGTTATCTTTTCCACAGGTATATTTGTAGGATGGTGACATCATCAGACTATATGAAGTGGGTTACATTAGGTGACTTTAGATGGCCTACATTGAAGGAATGTCCAAAGGTCAGAGTGATTGTGAGTGTTTTATGTGGATCATATCCAACAGCTCTATGTTTGACATAGCTTTGTATGTTAGGCAGTGAACACCTCTGAGTAGGCGATATGCAAGGGAGTACAGATGGAGCATTTTGCGATGGTCTATGTATGGCATGTATTTCAGGCCACTAATGCTCTTTGTGAAGTATTGCTGCTGGCTTTCCAGTTGTCTTGTGAGGTACATAGCAACAATGGCGTTGTACTCTTTTATAGTTCTAGTGAGTGATGAGTAGAGGGGAACAATGTCCTCTTCTATTCTGCATGAGACACATTTTGTGATGAGGTGTGCCACATAAGAGGGTTTCCTGACTACTGTGGGATTGTGCTTATCACAGTTGTATCCACTGTCCACCTGTGACCCAGGGTCTCTTGTCACACTTACAGTGTGAAGTATACTACCACCTATGTTGTAGTTCTTGGCTACAGTGTTTTTAACAAAGGTGATGATAATGCACCTTTTGGCATTGAGCTACAGCCCATGGCTTGGACAACAGCCATCTGTCTCCTTGAGGCCCTTTTGTAGGATGTCCACATCTTTAGTGTTTACAATGATGGCTCCTAGTTTGCAGTCCTCTGGAAACTTCAGTAGCCACAGGCCTTCCATGTTAATGTTTACTTCGTGGGAGTAGATACTACACAGCCTGGGAAATTATCTAGTCCGATGGCTGCTGTGATACTGGCTTTGGAGAGTGTTTTTTACCTGTGCAGCCATGATGATAGCAACTTTGCAGTCTTCCATTATAGACATGTGCTCTTTCATGGGTGAGAGGGGGGTAAAGTTAACACTGATCCTATCTGCCAGGATGTTGGCAATATCAGTTGGCTCTGTACATTTAGTGCCATTGAGCTATAACTCAGAACAGATCTGAGTGTAACCATGACATGGACCTGTCTGTTGGGCAGAGATCTCCTGAGTAGACAGTATGCAACAGAGTACAGATTAGGTTACATTCAGTCTTGTTGCATGGGGCAACTATTTGAGGCCAGTAATCCTCTTGTTAAGGTACTTCATTGGTCTTTCTAGCTGCTGAACGTGCCTAGTCAGATTCATCGCAAGTGTGTTGTGGTACTCTCTGACAGGTCTGATGACTGCTGAGTAGTGGCAACCTCCTTTGACCTACATGCACAGACCTTGGCAGTTTGTGTGAACACATAGCAGGATTTTCAGACCACTTTGTGAATGTGTTTCTGGAAGTAGAGATGACTATACACATTTGTCCATAGATCCCTTATTATCACATCCATATTTAGCCTAAGTGTGTGAGCATGCCCAGTATGACCTTTCAGTGTGATGCTGAATGAAATCCACTACATTTGTTGGAGTGTGTGAGCATGCACAGTATACGCATTTATACTATATGTGTATGGTAAATCAAGTTGTATTTTTACAGCAGGGCTCACCTTTGTGTCATAGATCAACAGAGATCATGCTGTGCCTGCAGGGCTTCCATGAGACACTTTGCATAGACTTATCAAAATTTCTACATACAGGGGAGACAGCTATTCTTTGTACATTTCTACCCGTGGGCACACCGGATTGTTACTGTGGGTGTACATGGGATGTGGGTTTCACGTGACACTTATACACATTTGCTGTGCCTGTACTGCTATGTACAGGACACCATTACAGTCTGTACTGTTGCCTGTCATACTGGCTTGAGGCATACTACTGTACTACAGATCTTAGCGTCCAATGTCACGTATATTAGCTTGCGACTTCATAACCTACACAACCCACATCACAACGCCTGGCCTGATGTTCTCTGTCTGCATAGGTGTGTGGGGAAGGTTACCCATTTGCCTCTTTAGGGGCATGATACAGCATTGCTTTGTGTTTGCATTAGTGTACAATTGTGCTGTGTCTATGCCACTGGAATGCTATCATGGCTTAGTGGTTCAGTACTGTGACTATAGTGCACAGTATCCTGGGTTCAAGACCTGTCACTGCTTTTTATTTTCATGCTGGCCAGACCAGACTGCTTAAGGGACAGTAAAGCAGATATGAGCATGTTTAACTGACTTTGCTCAACTTGCCCTGACATTGCCCAACACTGCACAAGCAATTTTGTTTAAATATACTAGATATTGGTGAAAGCTGCTTAGCACTGCTTTATATTGCTTAAAACATGGCAATCATGCCTCAGGTGGTGCTGCAGGGCTGCCTATGTCGGATGCACATACTACACTGCCTATACATGTTTGGAAACAGGTAGTGTCAAGTTAGGCATCCCTTTTATTTTATGTGCAAGTCAGAGAGAGGTATAATTTCCATGATTCCTACTGAGCCAGTGCATGTGCTATGCGTTGCCTCTTTGCCAAGGACAAGGCATACTGGGCACGCCTCCTTCTGCCTACTGGGGCAGGCTCAGGTTGTTCCTCCTCTGAGTCACGCTGTGGCTGTGCAGGCCTTGGCAATGGTGGGGGGCTGTTTGGTCCTGCCCCATGCTGTTTCTGCTGCAGCTGTTTTCGCAGGATCATATTGTGTAGCATGGCACATACCATGACAATTTGGGTACATGTAGTTGGTGAGTACTGCAAGGCTCCACCAGATGTGTCTAGGCACCGGAACCATGACTTGAGCATCCCAAACACATGCTCGATTACATTTCGTGTTTGTGCATGTGCCTCATTATGGAGTTCTTGTTCAGGTGTGTCTGCATTTCTGATGGGTGTCATCAGCCACGGCTCCAGTACGTATCCAGCATCCCCCACTAGGTGACCGTCAGGGATGTCCCCATTGGCAAATGTCTGGTACAGCTGCGATAGATGCCAGATATGGGAATCGTGGTAGCTTCCAGGGCAGCCAGCACACACATTCAGTATTATGCCCTGGGCATCACACACAACCTGGCAGTTGATGGAGTGGAAGCCCTTGAGATTGATGTAGGCCCTACCCCGCTCACCAGCTGGTGCTTTGATGTGTATGTGCGTGCAGTCAATTGCACCCACTACCTTTGGGTATTCCGCTATTTGCTGGAAGAGACGCATATTGCTGGCCAGTACCTCACGGGAATTGGGGAAATATACATGATCACCGACATGTGGTGACATAGCATTCAGGAACTGGTGCAGTACCCTTGATGCTGATGCCTGTGCAATCCCCATCATATCACCAGTTGGTCTCTGGAAGGTACCTGCTGCTAGTATTCTTAGGCCAACACATACCTTGGCTTTCACTGGGATGGGTTCCCCTCTGTTGGTTCTGTGTGTGAGGCGTGGCCTGCACAGCTCAACAATTTGCTACAGGAGGTCTCTGTCCACTCTAAAGTGCTCCACTATCTCCAGCTCATGTAGCTCCTGGTAGCTTACCCTGGGTCTGTACACTCTTCTCTGTCTCCTCACTGTGGGTTGCTCAGCAGCATTCGCAATGGCACTACCCTCAGCATCTTGCACATGTTGCCTTATAACAGCAATAGCATCCCCTAACATTTTTATGTTTCAGTTTAAGCTTTTTAAGTTTTTACTTCTCTTTGTTGACTGCAGTGTTGTAGTGTTTCTGAGAAAAACATGGGGGCATGTTGTTTGCAGAGTTTTAAGTGCTGGGCTGGGCTGGGCTAGTGTACTGCCTGTGTAATTGGCTGATTCTGATTGATTTCACCTGGCAGCTCTGCTAGTTCTCCTTGGTTAACTTCCTACTACTTCTTTTTCTTCCTTTTCCCTTTCTGTTTCCACAGGGGGCAGCACCGCGCAAACAAGCACAAACATGCGCACACGAGTTCACACGCACGCACACAGGCTTACACAAGCTTATACAGGCTTAGGCGGGTGCACATTCGTGTATACAAGCTTAGACGGGCTTACACAGGCTTACACGGGTGCATACACGTGCACACAGGCTTAGTCGGGTTTACACGCGTGCACACGCATGCACACAGTGTAAGCAGCTTTGCAAGAAACTTTAGTGATAGCCACAGCGTACACCTTTGGTTTCTGGATTTCAGTTTAGACAACTGCAGACACACCTCTTTTAGTCCTGAGTAACTCACAGCAAACACATGCCACTCTGCTCCAATAAGCTTACAGTCTTTTTGATACATACCCCTTCATGATGTCACCCATGTTCTACTCTGTTACTCCCCTTGTTCTACTCTTACACTCTAGGGGCATGGCTCACATAGCAGGAAAAATTGGGATTCACTATCCTTATCCTCATTTGCATAAGATTGCCTACTAATGCTTGGTTATATCTCTCAGACTGAGCTTCCCCCCCTTAGCAACCACTACTCAGTAGCCATGTTGTCTTCAGCCTGCCATTCACTTGCATGGCAGATGAATATTTTGAATTATATCCATATTTGTGGCTTTTAAATTTTGATTTTCTGATTTTTAGTGTGCTGCACATTTGCGCGGCGCTGTGCTATGCTTAAACATCGAAGATCAAGGAAAAAAAATATTTTTTATTATTTTGCAACACATAAAAATGCCAATGGCCATATATCTGGACATTGGCATGCTTCATCAACTGGATGCATCCTTTATTTGGAGCTATCATGGCTCCGTTTTGCTATTTGTAGAACGGTACTCAGTTGCCAACCGAGTACATTTCTGCAAATAACACTACTCTTACTCAGACAGGTTAGTGTTTCCTGGATTGCAAATTTACCTCATTTGCATAGCTTTCAGCAGCAAATGAGGTAATTTGCATAAACTAACCCTGTCCATGCAAGACTTGTTTTAGGAGCTCTCTTGCACGCCTCTGCCGGCTGTTCCTGGATCACTCAGCAGACATGTTGACTTGCTGGAGTCTTACTCTACTCTTAGACTCCGTGCAAGCCTTCATGAATCCGGCCCTTTACCTCTCATTTTCAACTCATAATCGTTTGTAAGGGTAATATTTAAATCCTCTATTTTGGGTCTTTGTCCTCCCCTTATTTTCTGATTTGTTGCACTCAGAGGATAAGAAGTATGATGTATTTTATTCGCAGATGTCTTGAGTGTGCCTCATGCATTTTGTTCTCGCCCACAGTGAAAGGGCTTGTCACACATTCGGTGCTATGAATGTAACTGTCTCCGTAAATAAATCTGACTCATATGCAGCAAAAATTGTTTTATAAGCATTACCTTCCAAATTGAAGTTGTAACCATCCCACATTTTGTAGAGGGAATGTAAGACAGATGTGCTTATATAAGAATTACGTAATGTGAGAACTGTTGCCCCAATAACGGAAAAGTACCCTTTTAAGTAAAGAAGTTATGTATATTTTGAAGTTTAATACTCTGGTTCCTAAAGGGTTAAACAGTGAGGGTAATTAGAAGTATTTAATCAATTAAAATGTAATTGATTGTTAAGCTTATTTATGTGCTATATAACGTGATGGTTTGTTGTAATGAATTGTACTCCTTGAAGGCTGTGTTTGGCTGAGGCAGTAGAGCCATTAAAGTTTTTTTACCAGTGTTCTTTCTGTGGCAGTGGTTTTCATTTTTGTATTCTCCAGCTGTGTGGCAGTTCATAACAATAACAGACAGGGTAGCATGAAATATTTCAAAGCAGCATTACAGTTTAAATTCAAATTTGCCTGAAATCTGATTAAATTGGGTGGGTGGCCTTATGGTTAAGGTGTTTGCCTTACAACCACAAGGTGCAGGGTTTGAGTCTCACAAGGGATAATTGGCTAGGCTTAAATGGCTCACAAGGGCAGTTAGCCTAGTATTAATCTGAACTAAAAATATTTTCACACTACAGCAGAGCATATTACTGTACAGACAGTTATGCATTTCACATATGTTATAGGTGTCAGTTCACAAGCTTTGTCTGGTGTCCATAACATGCAGCAGTGCTAAGGCTGTCATCCAATCTCATTGTAATTAACTGTTTTATAAAGGAAACTTGCTACTAAAATTAATTCCTTTAATTTTAGTAAAATTATGTACCACTAAATTATGTACTGAACAAGACGACAACTATATGCGCCCAGTTTAATTTTCAGTGGTTACTGAATATTTATACTTGGGAGAACAGACAAATGTAGGTTTTGTAAAACCAAATTGGAAACAGTTGCACACCTCATTGCTGGTTATGACATACTAATGGGAGAAGGACTTTATATTGAAAGGCATAAAAATGTGGCGAGATTGTTGCACTGGGGATTGTGCAAATATTATGGTATTGAAGTGGCTGAAAAACACTGGAAACATGAGCCACAAAGCATCATAGAAAATGATGAAGTTAATATCACATGGGACCACCCATTACCAACAGTTCAAAAGATAGATGCTAGAAAACCAGATATAGTGGTCCAAGAAAAGAAGACAAAACTAGCATTGATCATTGAAATCGCCACACCCAGTGACTACATTGTCGTGCGTACAGAGAGATACAAAGTCATAAAATATCAGGATTTGCAAGCAGAAATGAGAACAATGTGGAAGAAAGATACCCAGATAGTTCTAATAGTAGTAGTAGGAGCAACGGGTCTTATAAAAAAGACTCTAGAATTGTATTTAGGTATATTACCAATCCATGCAACCCCATATGAATTGCAGAAGGAATCATTACTAGGCACATTGTGGGTGCTGCGAAGAGCACTTTTGACTGACATCAAAGATTGAAACAATACTAATTTCATGAACTTTAATCGTACTTTGACTTAGGAATGGGGTCCATTCCCATCATAGTATTAGAAACCCAAAAGATATGGAGAAATAAAAAGGCAGAAAGCAATGCTCCCAAAATGTGAAAGTGTGAGTCTTCATGAAGATGGTTCAGTGGTTAAACTACTGACACATTCCTTGCTTTCTTCATTATTGGTTTATGAAACAATATGTTCACCAGCAAAGTCTGAACATCTTATGGTCCAAAGCATACTTTTAAATTCTGAAACATGTTTGTCCTCTCACAATGGCACTGCTACTGTACCAGTGGACATGCAAGAATTCACTCCATCCCATCTGAAGAACATTGGCTCTCTGGGTACAATATTCCTTGACATATCAAAAGTTTTTGATATTGTTAACTATTCAAAGTTCTTACATACAATACAGAGTTGTGGTCTCACCTTCAGTACATGTTGGGTATCTATCAGACTAATTCACAGAGTGCTGCAGATCATTGGATAGAATTTACACAATCTTCTTTCACATGTGTGTGGAAATTGGGGCAAAGGGGCACTAGCCTAGATTTTCTTCTAGAGGAGTTTGTTTACATTTTTGTATTGCATAAGTCACATATTCTTCCAGATGCAACATTTTTAATGAACCTAGTTAGCATACCGTAGGTCAGATTATGCAAACTCTCCGTAGTAGGGTTGCCACCCCTCCATTTTTTTCCAGACTATCCGGAAATCAAACTGATTCTCCGGTAGTCTGGAAAACACTGTACAAGCTCCGATATTCTGTTTCAAAAAAGGAAACCTTACTATCGGAGTTTGTAAATCGGCTGATTTACTGTGCTTTTTTTACAGAAAAGCATAGTAAATCAGCTGAAAGCAGGCATTAGGAATGGCAAAAGAGGGCGTTCCCCGTCAGATGATGTCACAGTGATATCACAAAATGGGTGGGTTGTAGGCGGGAGAAAGGGCGGGGTGGGTGTGGATACTGCTGATGCGAGGGGTGTGGCCTTGCTCTGGTTTTAGCCACTACGAAAGGTGGCAACCCTACTCAGTGGAGGTGGGTTGTATAGGAAGTGCTAAGAGTTTACACTGAGGTTTGTCCTTTTGTATTTTCCTTTTCCCACCCATGAGCAATTAGATTTGGTGAATGACTGGATTTTACTTGGCTAGAAATTCTATCTTGTCACACACAGACCTGGAAACTCTTTAGCAATGAAATTATATCTACTGTACTATGTACTTGCTTTTGTGAATCTGTGTCTAATAATTATTCAAGCCTAGGCAATAGTATTATTGTTTCATGCTTGTTGCCATACCTCTCAACCTGGAAACATCAAAAATCTGGACAAGGCCCATGAAAAATAGGTACAAATCTGTATGCTGTTTAACATAAAATTTGCATAAATAATTATGTAACCACGCCCACTCCAATGGGATTGTGGGATATCAACTTTTAAACACAAACTGAAGAACAGACAACCAAAGTATGGCACCAGAGTCCCCCCTGCAGCCATTCCAATGTCCCATTATCTGGCTATTTCGCCCCATTTACCATAAACACTAATGTGTGCATGCTGCTTTACTTCTACAATGATCATTTGGATTTTATTTTTACACTTTACAATACTGTCTCCCAATGAAAATAGACTCCCAACAAATTCAGTATAAAGCTAGTAAACCCTAAAATGAAGAAATGTGTTGAGGACTGTAATAAAGACAATTTGTGAGATTTTCTTAAGACACTAGAATACAAAACATTTGCAAATGTGTAATAAAAGGAAAAACAAAGGCTAGAAATTACACATTATGCACACATACACATAATTCTGAAGAGATTAACAAATTACAATGCATTTAGGACATTAATGCATAGTGGGACAGATACCAAAAGAAAATATAATCAACCAGACTATACAACACAGTGACAATGTGTACAAGACCCTCATCAAAAAGAGAACATTGTCCCAAACATCTATTACTTGATTTCAGTGTGTGCATATTTAAACAACTGCCTCCCCGATTCCATTTTCTTTGCACATTTTTCAAACATGTGGCCACAGCCCTGCAGTGATACTGAATGCCACAGGTATAAAAGTACTGAATACTCTATACATACTGTTCATATCCATTAATGCCCCCCCAAAAAAAAATTCTTAAAATACAAGCAATTTGTCCTCTAAAGGGCAGAGTTGATGAGCCAGAACAGTAAATTCATGATGTGGGAAGTGCCTGAACAAGGAAAACACCTATGCAGTTCAGCAACAGGAGCAGATCTTCTAACACACTTTAAAAAATAACAGAAATACATTTTTTTATTCTAAATGTCTTGTACTATAGTTTTATAGGTTAAATATCATTTCAGTTACACCCACAAAAATCAAGCACTACACAAGCTTAAATCCTGAAAGCAACCACGATTTATGTTACCGGTTACAGTTCCAAAGTTTGCTATTTCATCTCTTCCGTCCACCCCACTATGAAATGCCTTTGACTCTTCACAGCTGCTCAGCCTGAAATCCCAGCTCAACAGATTGCAATAATTACCAAAACATACATAATGAAACCTACTGGGTTAAAAGCATAAACTTTCTAAATGCATACTTTAAGTTGACAGTTTAAATCATAATAAATGTGGCCATGCAACATAAACTCAATCAAAATTATAGCACAGGCAAAGAAGTTAGCAGTATAACTTCTAGCATCTGTAACAAAATTTCTCAACTCCATGCCCTTTTAGATGTTCACCAATTTGATATCCTATGTTTATCAGAAACATGGCTAAAACCTACTACTAAGGACAATGAAATTACCCCTCCCGGGTATAATATCTTTAGACTTGACCGCAAAACCAAAAAGGGAGGAGGCGTAGCTATTCTCTACAAAGCACAACTTCAAATTAGTATAATAAATCTGAAACTTCCTCCAAACAATAATGCAGAAGTGATCAGCTCTAAATTGCAAATCAACCCTAGTAAAGCTATTAATATCATTTGCATATATCTCCCCCCAGGAAATAACACTAACACTCTAGAATGTATCCTTAGCTTGCTGTCGAACAACCTCCCCCAAGAAACACTTGTCCTAGGAGACTTCAATATTGATTGGAATTCCTGCAATAGTATAAACCCCACCTCCCACATAAACCTATATGGCTTCACACAACTCATTAATTGTCCTACCAGAACTAATAAATCCAACAACCACGAATCCATCTTAGACTGGATTCTGATTAATACCCCCCAACAAACCTACCAGTCTGGTACCCTCCCTGATGATCTAAGTGATCATTCATTAACTTATGTCATTAGACACAAAACGAACTTAACTTTACCTGCCACTTACAGAACACTACAAACAAAAAAGCATTTTAACTCTGAACACTTTCAAGCCGAACTTAAACAATGTAATTGGACCCCACTAAAATATCTCCCCCTTGATGAAGCAGTAGATTACTTTAACTCTACGTTCTTATCTATTCTGGATCAGCATGCCCCAAGTCGAACCATCAGAACCAAAACAAAAGTAGCACCCTGGTTAACTAATAACACTAGGCATAGAATCATTCTTAGAAACAAATCTTGGGCAAAATGGCGTAACACTAAAAACCTAATTGATCGCCAAAACTTTAGAGAGCTAAGAAACAGCACAAAAAGAGCCATCCTGACAGACAAAAAGAACTATTACCTTCAGTTGCAACAAACCACTAATAAAGAACCTAAAAAATTCTGGGCCAGTATTAATAATCTACTATCTCCTGGCCATTCTATTACACCTGACCCCCAAGACTCTAACCCTGAGAACCCTATACAAATAGCAAATGACTTCAACTCATTCTTCACAAACACTATCCAAACTCTTGCTAGTCATCTTTCTCCTGATACCTCTAACCTACTTCCACCTACATCAAACCCACCTCCCACCCTCCACTTACAACCTGTTTCTACTTCCTTTATTTCATCTCTGCTCCAAAAGTTAAAACCTACCACTCCCTCTGCAGACAAACTGCCTGCAGAATTCCTGCAGGTAGGAGCTAAAGTCCTAGCCTACCCTATTTCCATCCTTATTAATAGATCTATAAAGGAAGGAATTTTCCCTCTATCTGGAAGATATCTCATATTATACCACTACATAAAGGGGAATGTCCAATGATCTTTCTAATTTTAGTCCTATAGCACTCCTTTCACCAATAGCTAAAATCATGGAAAAATGTATTCACAAACAAATACTTAATCACCTTCTCAATAACAACCTACTCTCCAACTGTCAGCATGGTTTTAGACCCTCACACAGTACCACTACTGCTTTACTCTCCTTCACTAACTCCATCAACACTAACCGTAACAACAACTATCTATCATCATCAGTCTTTCTCGACCTATCCAAAGCTTTTGATATGGTGAATCATAAACTTCTACTACATATACTAAAATCTCTTGCTCTCGACCATCATGCCTTATCATGGTTTGCATCTTACCTTGAAAATCGTCAGCAGGCAGTACTCTGGAAAAATTCACTCTCAAATCTCCTCCCTATCTCTTTAGGTGTACCTCAAGGCTCTATCCTAGGCCCTCTTCTATTTTCAATCTTTATTAACGACCTACAATCGGCTATCCCATACACTACCTGCATACAATACGCAGACGACTCTACTATAATCTGTACTGCTACCTCTCAAACAGAACTCCAGTCTCTTACTCAAAAAGCTTTTAATACTGTAGAACATTGGTTTTCTCATCGCTGTCTACTCCTTAACCCCAAAAAAACCAAACTGTTACTTTTTTCACCTACTCGTAAATCTACTCCACTAAATTTTACTCTTACCTCCTCTGATGGTACTCTAATTTCTCCTGACTTGACAACAAAACTATTAGGTATAACTATTGATAGTAACCTCAACTTTGATTCTCACATCAACAACACAATAAAATTAGTTAATAAAAAAATAGGAACCCTCTATAGAATCAAACCTTTCCTAACGCCTACAGCAAGGTCCACCATAGCCAGATCTCACCTAATCTCCACTCTTCTCTATGCTTCCCCCATTTACACTAATCTTTCTAAACACAACATTAAAAAATTAGCAACATCCTATTATAATATAGCTAGATTCGCAGTAGGATCTCCTTTTCAAACTCATCACTGCTTGAACTTAAAAGAGCTAGGCTGGATCGAACTTCCTAACCAACTTGTACTTCAACAGCTCTTTATAGCTTATAAGATTCTATATCAGCCAGCTAACACACCTATACTTTCTAGCATCATTTCACCATACAATAACCTGAAACAACTCGTTCTTCAAATAAACTTCAGATTAATATTACCAAATCTAACAATTATGCAGGTGACTGTCTATTCTCCAACTCTGTTGGAAAAACATGGAATAAACTACCCTCTGATATCACATCTTTGACCTCTTTCCCACTTTTTAAAAGACAACTGAAAATGTATCTCAATAAACATTGGCTTTGCTCCTGCACTAATCCAGATTAACCTTATTTTTTCTTTCCTTCACCCTTTCCCTTGTTAACTTCAAAAACTATATTTTCTTGTTCACTTAATATTATCTGTGTAACTTGTTATAATTTTTTTATGTTTATAATGTAACATTAAATGCCTTTTTTATGATGATACCTGTTTCAACTAGTGGAGCTTTTCTCCCCGGGCCTCTACTGAAAATGGACATATATCCAGCTAGACTAGCCCGGTCAACAAATGTAAAATAAAAATAAAATAAATAAAATAAATAACCTAATTAACTCTGCTACAGTTGTTTATTAATATAACTCTCAGCAATTTTACAGAATAAAATGGATTTACAAAAGTATTTAGATGGCCATATAAAAATCTATTCTAGAAGCCACATAAAGCAGAATTTCCAGCTATACAGTATCTCGTTTACCGCAACTAATTGTTTGTGTTTTTCGGCTTTTGCCGGTTAGGGCTCGTCACAGCGGAACTCCAGTCCACTAATGATTGGTAGTGGATTTTTACGTACCGGGTTACCAGCCCTGATGCACAACCTTCAACGAAGGCACGCCCCATTCATGTATGCCTCCACACAGAAGACGGTCTAGCTGAGAATCGAACGGGACAACGTCTTGCTATGAGGTGACAATGCTACCGCAGCACCACGTTTACCGCAACTAATAATAATTTAAAAACAGAAAGTGGTGTTAACATAAGGCAAGCAATACAGTGGTAAAGAGAATGACAACAAACCAAAATGCTTGTGTAAACAACTGACTTACTGATTAACAATCCAGGATTAGTTATTTACTTACTGATTAACAATCCAGGATTAGTTATATACTAAGCATTTAGTAATAGCAAGACAGTTAAAAAAAAACAGAACCTACATAAAACTACTATTAACAGTCTTATTTCCAAAAACAAGCTGAACAGAGCCTGAGTTTACCGATTAAATTAAGAAAGGAATGTAGAAGTGCGAGTAATTGTCTCACAGATGGTGCATGCAATGAATAGTCTAGAGTATAAGGTGCCACACTCAGCAATGGTTTAGCCAGGAAGAGAACGGACAGGCTCAACTGACAATAAGAATAAAATATAACAAGGTTTTAGTGTCACATTTTGCTTCTAACTAGACAGTCTGTTACAGCTGACACAAGATATCTCAAAGCTTTTTAATCAATTTTCATAGCAGCTAAGGATGCGGATCATTCCAGTTGAGCTATAAATACCTCTCTGCTATCAGAAGCTGAGCTGTACATCTCTGCCATCAAAAGTAACTCTGTGAGGAAGTCTTCTGCTTGTTCCTGCGGCAGCCTCTGTTCAAACAGCGACATCATCATGATAAATCCAAACAGCCGCTGCATAATAAATACTCGTGGCTACACATTCTTTTCTGGATTGCTGGAGCAGACGGAAATGCATGTAGGTGACCCTATTGCTCAATTCTGACTGGCTAGCTGGCCATTTCACGGAGCTGACGTCATCATGCATGTGATGGCGTCAGCTCAAAACAACAAACTAAATTTTTTAAAATTAAAAAAGCTGGGAAATCGGAAATTAAGGGGTGCCACTCGGGAATCGTGGCACCCCATTATTTGGACCCCAAAACTCGATGAAAACCGAGTAATTCGGTGTGGTTGAGAGGTATGCTTGTTGCTACAAATCTTTTTCCCTCCAATGGTAATTATTTCCATATGGTCTGTTATTACTGTTGCTTGTTAGTGTGTGTGTGTGTGTGTATTCATGTAGGTGGACTTTTACAGTCATACAGATTTTCCCTCATTTTACAGCACAGCATTGCTTTGGGCAGTAGTGTCTTCCAAAGAAACCTGTGGAGTATCCAATGTCCTAGTATTCTAAGAGAATAAAATATTTTACATCCTTTCTCTAAAAATGTTAGGCAGCTTTGGAACTGAATCTAATCACTGTTTTAAAAGTATTTTCTCATTTGCTGATGTTATGTTGTCCTTCAGAAATCACACCATAACTATATATCTAATACTGATTCTATCCTACTGAATTTCTTTTCTCACTTTTATCTTCTATACATTATGGTAAAATGTTTTGAGCTTTTACACCTTTCCTGAATGTTTGACTGAAGTACAGCCAGTTTACACTGGTTAGGACTGGAAAGCTGAGGCAAATGCAGCCTGTCCATTTCCCCATATACTTTTCAGTACCATTCCTAGTATATTACAGCTGGTAATTACAGGGATAATTTTGTAGTAAGGCAGAAAAAAATAAATGCAGCAACCAAAATCTCATGCCATCGATGACCCTATATTTTGACAAGTTATGGTAGCTATTTTTCTATGTATGTGTATATGTATGTATGTAACACATAATCTATGCTTATATTCATGTGGTTTGAAAACAACAGCATCTACATGTTTTCCTGGCAGACTTGTAATTCAAGGCATTCTTGAATATCTACAAATTCTGTATATGATACATATGTGATGATGCAGGTCTTTTATTGAAACAATGTAACTGATTTAGAAGTGCACTTCATGGTTGCTACTGTAATTGTCTTCATTTTCTTTATGGGGCCCCTGTTGTGGCTCGGTTACTTGTGCTGACCAGACTACTTAACCAGTTACCAATATGGAAATAAATCCCACAACTAAGAAAATGTGTGTCTCAGTATGTGTTTATTTTATGTGTATATACAGTAGAGAGTCAATTATCTGAACTAATTGGGACCTAGGGTAGACTGGATAATCAAACATACATTGAACCAGAAAAAAAGTTATAAAATCTTGTTTTTTTCACCATGCAGCGAATATACTTTTCAACCATTCAGTGATTCTGGTAGACAATAAAGAATATTTTTCACACATGAATGGGCTAGAAGCTCAAAAAAGCAAGCACAAGCAAATACGTATAACGTTTACATATTCAGACTTTATGATTTTTTCCTACCCAAAATCTTTGGAAGGTCGGATAATTGACGTTTCGGATAATTGACTCTCTACTGTATGTATGTATGTGTGTGTGTATATATATATATATATATATATATATATATATTATATATATATATATATATATATATATATATATATATATATATATATATATATATATATATATATATATATTTATATTTATATATATTTATATATAGTACTTAATAACTTGATAACATGCTACATTCTGGCATAATCGATAAGCTAAGCAAACTAAATGTAAACTCCTATGTTACCTGCTAGGTAACAAACTGGCTAATAGGTATATCCAAGTCTATTAGTTGGGAGGCATGCTCTCTTCGAAAGACTACTTACCTGTGGTATCCCCAGTGATCAGTTCCAGGACCACTTGTCTTTGGTATTTACTTCTCCAGTGTCAAGGCTGACATCAAGGGCTTTTAGCTGACCAGGTCTGGACATGCCACTACCTCACCGTCTGACTTCCATATTTTTCAGGAGGGACTAGCATGCAGCAATAAGTGGTGCCTGGAGCACAGCCTAAAACTACTTGCCAAGAATTGCAACACCAGCATTATGTCATTAGCCAAAACTGACTCAGTCATTAGCAACCTGTGCACTTTCACTGCTAATTAGGTATCCTTTGATCGTTATGTATCTACTAATATTAGGGAATCCTTTTACCTAATTAATAAAGTATAATTTCCCCTTTGGTATGTACTTGTCTAAGCACATGACCCAGCCTGAGAGACTAAATTGTTTTCTCATTACAATAATTAAGTGTATGTATTTCTTGAGCTGTCCAGACAACCTTAAAACACTCTTTTATGTTTTCCTATAGACTATGGAGAGGTAATCTCTGTCTAACCTACAAAGCCTCAAAGAATCCGGTCCACTGTCACCTGTTGCACATCTGCAGAACTAGTAACATCCTAAACACCTGTTCAAGAGAACTTATCTTCTACCAAAACATAAATAGGACTTGCTGGCAAAATTACTATATATCCCAGGCAATCCTCCATCAACAGAATAGACCTTCTTTGGATATAAAGCAAAGTAGCTCCCTCACCCTCTTTAACCATAACCTGGATGCATAGATAGGCAATCATAAATACATCTCAGGTTTGGCCCCTGAAGCTGTCATTGAAAGGGGTCTAAAACAAGGTATAACTTAATTATGCTGATGGAAACTTACAATATGGGATATTGTGGCTAGGTTACTAATGTTCCTCTGGATCAACAGCCCAATATTAACCCATGAAGCTATGAACTTAAATATGCACATTTCTTTCATTTTGGCATCACCACATGTTAGCAAACCAGTATCTTTAACCAGATCCAAGAATGTTATTCACAAACCTATTAACCCTTCTGTACATCTGCTACATGATAGCATCACATAACACAGTGTTGTGTAGTTCAGGGAAGTGACAAAACCTAAATACATATCCAGGCACAGTACTGTCACCTGGCAAACTAAGCATGACATGAATGAGCAACAGCATTTACATAAGTCCTGCCAGTACACTTCTGGATGACCCAAATCAAACAAGTACACCCCAACCCCTAAATGAGAAATAGTCCACTCACACAAAATGCATTATCTAGCCAGCTAGACTGTAGATCTCATTCCAGTGACAGAACAGTGTTCCCACTCAATATGTCACCTCTGGTGATTGCTCTCATTGCTGTGACTGCAGATCTCATGCCAGTGACAGAACAGTGTTCCCACTCAATATGTCACCATCTGGTGATTGCTCTCATTGCTATGCACTGATGAGAAGCTCTACAGTGCTACACCCCATACCTGAATGCATGAAATGAAAACAAGGATGTGGGGTGTCAGTCCAAGGATAGGACTGCCATCATCCTGTCAAATGTCCACAACAGTATATACAAAGCATTGCTAGTGTGATGATGTCACATTTAGGTCTGAGCAAAGGTCTGACAGAATGCTGAGGAGTAGTTGAACATTAAAGTGCAACATAGCCATAATGATTTATTATGGAGTACAATAATATCATACCAGGTAGTACAACATTCATACACTATATACAGTTTTCCATCAGTTCACTTTCCCAACAATAGAAATAGTTTGGCTGTTATCCTACAATGTGAAATTATACTTTTAGTATATTTGGATGCTGACAAGCCTGCATCACATTACACTACTGTCCCTGTCTTCCACTATGTTATCCACACCCACATGTGTGTAACTAAGTCTAAACTTAATCACTAAGTTTTTCTGAGCATCTATAGCTATATATATATATATATATATATATATATATATATATATATATATATATATATATATATATATTTTGTCTCTAACTATATATATATATATATATATATATATATATATATATATATTAGGTTCTACCTGACTTAAGACAGCTGAGAAGACCGACATCGAATCCGAGCTCCAGAAGATCGGCGAAGAAGACCGGCGAATCGCGGGTTGCAGAACATCGACAATGCAGAAGACCGACCGACGGATGACAACACCAACGCCGAGGATGCCGACATGGGAAAGGCTGTGTGAGTATGCAGGTAAGTGTGGAGATTGACGGTCTGTGGGGATAGGGGTGGGTTAAGTGAGTTAGGGTTAGGGCGATAGGGTGGGTTAAGTGAGTTAGGGTTAGGGAGCGATAGGCGGGTTAAGTGAGTTAGGGTTAGGGGCGATAGCGGGTTAAGTGAGTTAGGGTTAGGGGCGGGTAGGTAAGTGTCACGATAGGACCTTAGGGTTAGGGTAAGGTTTAGTGTGGGCTTGTAAGGATTTTGGTGTGCTTGTGTTGTGTGTGTGGTTTGTGGAATGGGGATGTGTTTTGTT
>NC_056733.1:1134748910-1134761410 GCF_019279795.1 Protopterus annectens | reverse complement strand
AAGATAACACTTACTGCAAAGTTTAGCCTTACACAGTGTGCTATTTTTTTCTTTCTGAATACCCGCCTACTGTGTTTTATGTCTTGTAAGAGTACCAACAACGTACATAGATTACATGGTACCTGTAAACAAGGATTTAATTGTGCATTTTAATCAAAATTTAAAAGAACGAATAGATTTCTGCTGTACTTTCTAAGGTACCATGATTTAAACTTAATCTCTGTATGAAATTATTTAGTTCATTCCCATTATTCAGCTATTTTTTATTTGTTTGTTTACATATTCATTTCAGTTTGGTAACCATGTAAGTGGACTGGTTGACAGACCCTTTTCAGTCACAACCTGACCTCCACACTTCAAACCACAAACAAACAATGATAAATAGTATATACAATTATACCACTTTCTGAAAGAATGTTAGACAGTTTGGGAAAATGCAAAAGTGGAATTCAAGAAAGATGATAGATAAAAATCTATGAAATAAAAGTGAGAGCAAACTACAGCTATAACTCTGAAGACCAAAATAATAAAACTGGACAGACAAATTAGACATACCCCTGGATTCAGAAAACTCTGCATGGAGTGCAGGAATAGTGCAAGAGCTGCTGTACGCAATGTGGCCGACGAGCGATCCAGGATCGAGTCCCTGAGACATGAACGAGCACCCCTCCACTATTCCCGCATGGACACCACTGCCATATGCTAATTACCTCATTTGCTGATGAAAACCATGTGAATGAGGAGAATTAGTGATCCAGGAAGCAGGCAGGTGTCTGTGCAGGAATAGTGTAACCTGCAGAAATGTATTTGGTTACCAGCCGAATACATTTCTACAAATTACAAAACGGAGGCATGACAGCTCAAAAGAAAGCATGTATTCTATGTACTAGGCATGCCAATGGCCAAATATATGGCCATTGGCATGAAAAATAGGTGAAATATTATAAAAAAACAAGTTTTTTTTTTGGGGGGGGGGCGATCTCGGCCGTTTAAGCATAGTGCAGTGGTGCACAAAGGGGATCCCCTCGAAAATAAAAACAAAAAAGGGGGAAATAAGCTTTTATACTCAAATCTGCATTTTGCCATAATAGTCAATGGCATGCATAAGACAACAATACCAGGGAATAGTGGTTGTTAATGGGGAAGGCTTGGTGTGAGTGTGGTAACTATGAATTAGCATTCTGATTTATGCAAATGAGGTGAGTGATACTGAATCACAGATTTCCTGTCAGTGTTAGATTGTACCCAACCATGTAGGTGCAGCAAAACCATTGTATACGAGGTGGATGACCTCATAAGGGAATGCGTCATGCATGCATGCTGTAAGCTTATTGGAGCTCTTTGGCCCGTGTTTGCCCTTAGCTAAGCACAGCTAAGGAAGGGGGGGGGGTGTCTCACATTGTTGAGCACTGTTTTCCTTGCTTAAACAAGTGTGCACGCAGCTATCCGGGTTTTAAACAAACAAAAACAAAAAAAAAAACCCAGGAAATAGCAGCACTGTTCACATCTGAGCATTAGGTATGTACGGCACACCTTGGGGCTTAAACGGGAAGGCAATGGGAAGGGAAAACAGCAGTAGGAAGGCAATCGAGGAGAACTAGCATAGCTGGCAGGTGAAATGTATCAGAATCAGCCAATCACACAGGCAGCAGCCCAGCACACTACTATAAACTATGCAAACACCTTTCAGTCTGTTTTTTCCCACAAACTCTACACCACTGGTGTACACAGATGGGGAAATTTTACCTGACAAAACTAACAAAATGTTAGGGGCTGCTGCCACTCTCATATATCAATATGTGCAAGAGGCTGAGGGTGGTGAGGATGTAAATGTAGATGACCATCCCACAGTGGGGAGGAGGACAAGAGTGAACAGACCTAGGGTAACCTACCAGGGACTACATGAGCTGGAGATAGTGGAGTGCTATAGGGTGGACAGGGACATTCTACAGCAAATTGTTGAGCTGTGCTGGCCCCGCCTCACACACAGAACCAACAGAGGGGAACCAATCCCAGTGGATACCAAGGTATGTGGAGGCTTAAAAATACTAGCCACAGTTACCTTCCAAAGGGCAACTGGGGATATTCATGGGGCTCTCACAGGCATCAGCATCCAGGTTACTCCACCAGTTCCTAGATGCCATGTCAGCACATGCCAGTGAGCACATATATTTCCTCAACACCCATGAGGCATTGACCAGCAATATGCGTCTCTTCCACCAAATAGCAGAATACCCTGAGGTAGTGGGTGCTATAGACTGCACGCACATTCACATCAAAGCACCACCCGGCAAGTGGGGTAGGGTCTACATAAACCGCAAGGGCTTCCCCTCCATTAACTGCCAGGTCATGTGCGATGCCCAGGGCATTATCATGAATGTGTGTGCTGACAGCCCTGGAAGCTATCACGACTCCCACATCTGGCATATGACACAGCTGTACCAGTCATTTGCCAGTGGGGACATCCCATATGGCCACGTAGTGGGGGATGCTGGCTAGGCACCGGAGCCGTGGCTGATGACACCCCCCAGAAATGCACACACACCTGAACAAGAACTCCATAATAAGGCACACGCACAAACCAGAATCATTATAGAGCGTATGTTTGAGATGCTCAAGACACAGTTCCACTGCCTGGACATTTCCGGTGCAGCCTTGCAGTACTGTCCAGCTACATGTACACAAATGTTCATAGTATGTGCCATGCTACACAATATGATGCTGTGGAAACAGCTGCAGCAGGAACAGCATGGGGCAATGCCACACAACCCCCCCCCACCATTGCCAAGGCCATCACAGGCACAGAGTGACTCGGAGGAGGAACTACCTGAGCCTACCCCTGTAGGCAGAAGGAGGAGTGCCCAGTATGCCCAGGCCTTGGCAAAGAGGCAATGCCTAGCACATACACCAACACGGTAGGGACACAGGGAATGACACTTCTCTCTGACTTGCACATACAGTAAAAGGGATGCCAAACATAACACTACCTGTGCTTTACCATGTATAGGGAGTGTACTATGTGTGTCCGACATAGTTAGCCCTTCAGCACTGTCCTCAATACTAGCCCAGCCACAAGGCAAGTCACTTTTCCTATCAATTACTGCATGGAGTAGTATGTTCTGATAGTTGTATCTATGGTATGGACGCACGCATGCAAGGGAATCGGGTGGTCGAATGGGATGGCACCAGATAGCGGACACCTATGTGGGCAGCATGAAATCCATAAAAAATACTGGTGTCAACATACTAGGCAGTACTAGACAAGGTGACAAATCCCACCTCAGTACATGTGGTGGCCCAAATAACTGTGGGTGTCCATAGGACACAGACATGCATGTCAGTGAGGCTCACATACCCACCACCAGCCTCACCCAGCAGGACAGGTGTAGATGACTATAAAGAAAGGCTGGGCTAAGGCCTCCAAATGGTGGCAATGGTGAATAGCCCTCCTCCAGACCTACACAAACAGACTACAACAGGTCTGGCAGTTATATGTTAGTTCTGAAGGGTAAGAAGTCTGAAACTGAAATGTAGGTCAATAAAACCTAAGATCTGTAGTCTACTGATATGCCTCCAGTCTGCATGTTAGGTCAGAATACAATATGAAATGGAAGCCAACAGAGTACATGAAATACCAGTACAGTCACAACAAATGTTTAAAGTCATCAGTTGTACCCCCCCACACACAATCCTGTGTAGAAATGCAGTAACATGTAAGTGTGAGGAGTAATATCAGTGGAGCACAGATTGCCTGAGCTGGCCCAATCTACAGGATAGATGTTGCATGTGTACAATATGCAGGGGTCTGTGTGTTAGGTTGTTGTTTCTTCAATATTGTCTGGAAGTAGTCAGCATGTAGGCATGGAGGGTTGTGTCTCAGTGGCCTATGGGCAGTACTGTGTTTGACAGGGCCATGTTCCAACAACTGCAGTGCCAACCACAATGCTTCTCAGCGATACCCATGTCAGCAGTCACCCATACTCACTGTCCAGACGTCAATATCTGTCACCATCTGAAAGATGGACATGCCAGGAACATGGGCCCATACATACACACAGTACACAGGTGGAAGTACCCTAGACAGAGTGCATATAATGTAAAGGTCAACTGCACACAACTTCAGAATTGGACATTCAGGTTAGCAGCACATTAGTTATCCGTGTAGTGTGGAATAGTGGTGTAGTTTGGCCAATCCCTGGCAGGCCACAAACGGCACAGTTATAAAGTAATGAGAGACTGCCTATGTCCACGCACTAGGCAGCATAAGGGGAATGTCCCAGGTATATCTGTGAGTCAGCTGCATGTAGCTTCCATATCACACATGCACTCAACTCACCCCACCATCAGCCACAGGTTTATCACAGGTGATATCCTTGCTGTTGGGAATGAATACAGTATGACCCCACTTCTGTATGGAAATACCCACAGAATGCAGCATGCTGAAGAGGTGTCCTATGTAGGTGTGTCCCTGGCTGTAACAAGCACCCTGCCTGCATCCAGACCAATGGATCAATAGGGACAGGAAGTATTGCTAGTAACACCTCGCACACTTACCATGTCACCCCGGGGGAATCCACTGGCTCACAGCCTGGGAATGTATGAGTGACAGAATACACTGTCCTGGTACAGATGGCCCGCATCACTACCAAATGGCCTACAGTCCTCTGTCAAAGGCCTGTGCCTCACCCATGGTGCCAATGTATGGTATCTCATGGGGTCCTAACTAACAACCTAACACAGTCAACAGAACACAAATGCAAGGCCATGTTGACAAATCCCAGTAGCATACCCCCCATGTCCTACTGCAAGAACTGTGGACCAATTCATAAATACTTTTGGGATGAAGGGCCAACTGCAGGGATACTTCTCAGATATCGCTCGCATAATGTTAGGAAGAGGATAGAATAACAGATGGGGGTGTAGAAGCATGGACGTCATGGATTGTGTGAAGTCTGAAACTCTGACGTGTGCCCATACTACCCCTGCCTGCAAACCTATTAATGGGTGGCTACAAATCTGCTCATAAACCACAATGTGAAGGAGAACTGACCAGATATATGAGCCCTGTCTCTGGGTAACTTGGGTGAATCTGTACAGCTGAGAGGTATGGCCACAGCAGGATATGGCCATTCTGTTAAGTCGATATATGTACAAGAAGGGGATCCTCAGCCACCATACTACCAAGGTGCGGGACCATTTACACAGACCCATCAGCAAGTGTCTGTAGCTACCCCTCCAGAATGGCAGGAGTGTGCAAGAATGTGTAGGCTGCGGCCCACAATACTGGACTTAGCTTCATTCATCTTGTATTTGCTGTTAAATAACTGTGAGCAAATAATTATATCTGTCAGTAGTTGATGACATAATACATCACAGTGTAAAACAGTACATATGTCTGAATATCTCTGCTAGCACCAACCACGTAACACAAGCAGCACAGTCAGCAATAGTTACAGTATTCCCCATTCTTTCACCCATTGTGACTCCATATTGTCAACCTATCTACAGATATCCTGCAGAAACAGGTTGCTAGCTGTAGGTGTAGAACACCAAACCCTGGACTGGAGTACAACCTTATCTGGAATGGATTCACACACTCAGTACAGAAGGTCATACTGGGCATGCACCTACACTTAGAGAAATGAAGCCCATGTCTGCAACACAGTGGACTATACATATCTGTCATTTGCAGATGTCTGTACACACACCAAATTGTACACCATTTATGCTTCACACACACATTGGATAGTAATACTCACACATATCTAAGGCCAACAGACTATAATATGTCAAACATACACGCACAGAGACATAGAGAGACAGACAGTGACAGAGAGAATTCCATTATGAGGCCTGTCCCACCCATTACACATCCCATTGGCCTATATCACATGATGTGCTGATATCAATCACTGTAGACGTTCCTTTGGTAGCCCTCAGTCCTATAGTGTCTGCGGTGCTTGGGATAACTGTGTAATACTATAGTACAAGTAAGTATTCATGTAGCATTTGTAAACTTAGTCCTGTCAAATGTAAAGTTGTGTGTGAATGAGTGTGTATGTGTGTGTGTGTTTCCAGAGGAATGATTTATGGCCCATTCACACACACCACTTCCCCTTTCCCATGTTAGCACTCCTGCTGATATCACTCACCTTGAAATAATTATTTCGGCAAGTCTTATTCCTATAAGCTCCGTGGCACTCATGATAACTGTGTAATACTGTAGTATAGCAAACTAGTTAGGTAGGAGTTCTAATCCCAGACATGGCAACTGTTAAACTGTTTGTGTGTATTTGGAGATGAATGATTTTTGAGGCCATTCACACTCACTACACCTCTCATTGCCCTACTTTAGCACTCCTGCTGATGTTATTGACCTTGAAATAACCCTTTGGCCAAGTCACAGCCTATAAGCTCCATGGCATGGGCAATAACTGCGTAATACTATAGTGTAGCAAACTAGGTAGGTACGAGTTCTAATCCTCACCCTAACAACTGTGAAAATGTGTGTGTTTGTGTGAGAGAGTGTGTGTGTCTTTGTTGATACCTGATTTTGTGGACATTCATACTTACTAAACTTCCCTTACCCCTCCTTTGGCACTGCTGCTGATGTCACTCACCTTCAAAGATACCTTTGGATAACTTTACAACATATAAGCTCTGTGGCATATGCAATAACTGCATAATACTATAGTGTAGCAGCTAGTTAAGTAGAAGTTCTAATCCTGGTCCTGGCAACTGTGTTTGTGTGAGAGTGTGTGTGTGTGTGTGTGTGTGTGTGTGTGTGTGTGTGTGTGTCTTTATTGATGCCTGATTTTGTGGACATTCACACTTACTACACTTCTCTTGCCCCTCCCTTAGCACTGCTGCTGATGTCACTCACCTTCAAAGATACATTTGGACATCTCTCCAATATACAAGCTCTGTGGTGCTTGTGATAAATGTGTAACACAGTAGTAGCAATACATAGCTAGGTAGGGGTTCAAAGCTCAATACTGGCAAGTGTTTGTGTGTCATCAGTATCCTGTGTGGGGGATGGTGTGATTGTGTAATAGCAGGATCCATTGTGGGGTGGGTTTTGCAGCATTATTATATTGAGGATCTATATGTCCGAATGTCCACATTACAAAGCAACAGTTGTCAAACACCATAGAGGTTGGTGTAGACAATCCACAGCCATTAATGTCTAGTGCCATGTGCAATGACTATTTGACAGTATGGATTAGTGACCAATATACGCAACCCTTATAATATGCAGAGACCACTCTCCACCCACGGATCATACACAAACATGCTTGCCTAGGCAGCAATCACTATATCGGTAGTTCTCGTGCAAATTGCCTCACAGATACTACCCATGGTGTGACTGCAGTAGACTACATGCGTATTGACCACAACAGTGCCACTGACATCAGAAAGTACTTTGATGCATTACATCTCCTGATGGAGTGTGCGTTATGCAGTAAGTAAAAGGACATGGAGCCCTGTTCCATCCCCTCAGTAGCCCAATCAATGTGTACAGTGGCCCTTTTCCATATTCCCCACTGGATGCCTGCAACAACTCTAGAATCTGCAAACTTACCCCATAAAGGGAATACCATGCCTTATACACATGCCCTGTATGGACAGACACCAATAACTCCAATGAATTCCTGTATCATACTATCTATGTAGGTGCAGTCACTACCTCAGTTACATAGCTAGGTCTCAAAAAATGAGGTCAGGAATTCTGCTTCTGAAGATACCAATCTGTCCACACAACATGCCCCAGAGACCTCAAGCACACTTCCACACTTCAAAGAACATGCATATGGGACATATGCACAACCCAGACACTGTCCATATTATGGAATATAAACCACATACATGTGCAGCAGTGCATATCACTGGCCACCCACAATAGAAAACTGGATGAGTGGATGGGGAATCCAATACCCACCCCTGGGGACCACTCCAGTGACTATACTCCTGAGCCACACTAGGGGCTATTTTCATGTGGCCTGATGCCAGGGTATTCCTTGGGCTAGCCTTGTACAGCCTTTAGGCCCATTCACCTACTACACACCTGTGAAGCAATGAACCTATGGATCTCAGTACTGGCAAGTGTGTGTGTGTGTGTGTGTGTGTGTGTGTGTGTGTGTGTGTGTGTGTGTGTGTGTGAACAGTAATCCCAGTGTGTTTGTTTGATGAATATCCCCTGTGGCTGTGGTTATTAGCAATCGGAGGTGTGTCCAAACCACAACACGTACCATTCTCCATTCTACAACAGATGTAAATCAACATATACCTATGTACAACCCTCAGCCCTATAATCTGTGAGGCATATGCAATCACTGTGTTACAGACCGAGGATTTCCATGCACATACTTACCCTGCCTATGACATGGTGGATGTGTCACTACACTGCCATACCCCGTGGTCATGCTGCAGGGCCACATCCTGGTTACACACAGATGCCTAGAATGGAAATGGGAGAACACATTCACTCAGCACTTCACTTGTGGGGGGAGAGAGGGGTAAAGCTGGCACTAAATGTGTAGCCAAGACTGTGGCCAATATCTGTTGTCTCAGGATAGGTATTAGCATTGTGCAGTAACTCGTAGCACTTGTGTTTAATGCTGTGGAGGTTGTTGATGTAACTATCAAAGGCTGTTGTGACTGTCGTCATTGTCTGCTGCATCTCTGCCATCATAGTTGCCTGTAAGGGATTCCATGTTTTGTTTGAGGCTAATAAGGGAGTTCAACAGTCATGGGACACCACCTTCTGATGTACACTTTATTAATTGCAGGGGACCATCACATTGTCCCCCAATGTTTGGAGGACAGTGTCTGGGTTTGGTTGGCTCTGGTTAGTACCATGCATTCATGTATCTGTTTCTACACTGCATATGCGTATGATTCCATAGTCATGCAGCCATTCCCATTGCCAAAGGTGCAGTGAAGTCCTCCACCCCTGTTTTTATGGCTGCAAAGTCAGCGTTAGAGAGGTTTTGCAAGGTGGTTACGTTTGTGGGGAGTGTGGCTGACATGTTGAGTTCCATGTTGATTACGGCCTGTGTGGATCTCACCATGCAGGGATTGACATCTGTGGATGAGCAACAGTCCCATATTTAAGTGGTCAGCACAGGTCAAGTTTGTTGCATCCTCTACCAGGGGGCCAGTATGAACTGGTTCTGGGCAATGGAAATGATGAATTCCAGGAAGTGTTGGGCCACTGTACTGGTGATTGGCCACTTTCCCCAGGTGATGGAGTGGTAGTTGAAGACCCATATTATGTAGTGTTGTGTTGGACCATCATAGATGGCAGGGTGTTGAGGAATGTGCATTGACAGTCTAGGGACCTAGATGTGGACCAATAGCAGGCTATGGTCTGGATTGCACTATTACTCCAAGGCAGTTTTACCAGAAGTATCTTCAGTGCATTATGATGGGATACTAGCCTGGAGGTGTTCCTACCCATAATGAATATGGAGACAACAACACCTGTAGAGTTGTGGTGTCATCCATGTTTGGGGCCTGACAGATGTGGAATGTGTCATAGCCTGATACTGCAGGTCTACTGTCTGCTGCTGTGAACCACCTCTCCATTACAGCAGACATGTGTCCTCCACTCCCAACGACTGCTATGAGTGACTGCATCCTGACAGTTAGATGTCTACTGCTGAGCAGCATGACCCTCAGATTGCATACATGTGTAGCTGTTATGGTGGTAATAACATCAAACACACTATCTAATAAGGCATCATAGGGGTGGCAAGACACTTAGCCAGTACCTGGAAATCCAGCGGTGATGAATGTAAGACATCTGTAGCAGGTCAGTGGGTTTTGTAAATCATGTCATCCCAAGCAGAGAGGTACTGGATCCCCTGAGAATGACACATAACACGTAAGGCAATGTTGCAGTCAATCTGTTGATAGTACCACAGCATCATTCTGGGTGACAGCAGTACACTACCCAGGGCTACTGTCACACCTGCTTGGACCACATAATCAGAAAGTTCAACCATGTCTCTTGTCAAATTATTCACACCCACATGGATACAGAGTGATACTCGAAGTTGTTGTGGAGTGCCATGACTGGCTGTGTCATGTGTTGGATGCTGGCATGTGATAGATATTTGACTGTTACCTGCTCCATATTCAACTTAATGAGTAGAATATGTGTGTGCCTCAGTATTGAGTTGCCCATGATCACTGTATTGTGCAAGGTGGTTAGCCTTAGGAGCTTAGGTTGAGGGGAACACTATATAGGTTAAATATGTGTCCCTTGGCATGTGCCATGTCATGGTGTCCGAGTGGGTGTCTGTCTTGCTGGTCTGTGCTGTTTGGGTAAATGTCCATTGAATGCCTCTGGGAAGGTGGGTGTGTGGCTTTTTCACTGTATGTCATGGCTGTCAAAGTGGATGTCATGGTGAGCCACATGTTCCACATGGTGTGGTGCAGGTGTTATCATATTCTTATGACCTGCTAGTCCAGTCTTTGCTGGAGAGTGCATATGTCCACATTGGGTGATATATGGGTAACCCTCACAGGTCTGAGTGTTTGGAGTTTAGATGGGATGGATGTTTGTGTACATGAGGCAGTTGCAACAGTGCCTCAGAATGGGCAAGTGCTCCAGGTTAACCATAAAAACATGCCAGGAGGGGTAGACATAACTACCAAGTACTGAGGCTACTTTTGTGATGAATGAGTACTGCTGAGGGCTTCCAGGTGTTCCACCCTTCTTGATATAGTAACCTGGTGAAGTGCCAAGCCATAATGCTAGTTGAAGTGCAAGACAGAAAGAACTAGCATGGTGTACGGGTGGAACAGAAGACAGACTGTCTGCCACCTGTAATAGTTTACCACAGCTGTGCAGTTACCAGTGGCTTTGGCCATGTGAAAGTTCAGTAAGCTCTGTAGCGCATGCGGTAACTGTGTAACACTATAGTAGACATACCTAGATAGGAGTTTTAATCCTTATGCTGGCAACTGTTTGTGTGTGTGAGGATCATATCTTGCATGGCTTATACCATTTTGATGTGAATACCATACATGGCTGGTGACTACTCCCGCTGCCATTACTTTATATAGTGTGGTAACAGCATCTGCGTCACATGCACTAGGTTAAACCATTGTACAGTTCTCTATACAGATGTGTCTGGCATATCCATATGTTTGCAACCTATACATGGTCGGAAGTAGTCTGCATGCCTTAACAATGCCCATGTATGTGATATTATAGACAAATAGGCCATAGTGAGTGTACTGACACATATGGCAGCATGAGGTATCATACCTGACTGAAACATCATGCTGATACAATGTCTGCCGCCCTCACAGGTGGCCTGCCTTGTAGGTGCAATACATGAGTCCAGATGCATAGTTTTACAGGTGAACTGTTCCCGGTATACATATATACATACAAATGTTTCAAGCACGGGCATTAAAGCCCTTCTAGCTTGCCAATATGCCAAAACACTTGTTCCCATAAAAAATGTCCAGGCTGTTCTTAAAAATATCTAAACTAGTACTTGCTTTAATGTAATTTGGTAGTCCGTTCCAAGCATCAGCTATTCTGTCAGAGAACCAGTTAGTACACTTCTCATTCCTATAGAATTTCTACATAGGTTATCTGGCGATTCTGTAGTACTTTTTGATAACCCTAAACATTCCCAGAGGTAGTTGTCCCTAAATGCCCTATATACCTGAATAAAGTCTCCTCTTAAATATCTGTAAGAGACACTGTACAAGTTCAGATATTTTAGTCGTTTATAATAACTTAGATTTTCACATCCATGGATGCCCTTAGTTTATTTCCACTGTACTCTTTCCAGTTTATTCTTGCTTGTTTTCCTATAGGGTTTGCATATTATTATTCCATACTCAAGTTTGGGTCTAATGTAACTAACAATGACTTAATTATGTTTGATTTCCTAGACTTTATAACTCTCTTTATATAACCTATAGTTCTATAACTATCATTAGCCAATTGGTTGATATGATTAGAAAAACTCATAGCTGAATCTACCCATATACCCAGGTCCTTAAATGAGTCTACAGTTTCAATCATTGTGTGCTGATTAAATATTCACCTTTCAGTTTATGTCTCCCACATCTCATATGCTTAGTTTTTGATGTATTTATCAACATATTATTCTCCTGTGCCCAAATGGTCAATTTAGTCAAATTATTTTGCAGACATGCCTTATCTGTAACACTTGCAATCAGTTTACCCAATTTCAGGTTGTCAGCATATAGACTGTAGAACACCTCAGATGAAAAAGTAAGGTCTGAAAGATACAATCTAAACAAGTAAAGGCCTAGTACAGAGCCCTGTGGGACACCTTGATTGTAACCAAGGATTTCACCTGTCCAGTTGGCATGTGATAATTGCCATGTCTTATTTGTAACCCATGCAGCTATCCATCTTATCAACAGTACATCAATACCTAGTTGTACTAATTTATTGATCAGTGTTTTGAGCATGACCCTGTCAAATGTTGAAGTTAAATCTATAT